>NW_027182252.1:37500-72500 GCF_029961685.1 Aristolochia californica
TCACTGTCTCCTATCCTCACGGGCCTCTAATTCGCTTATCTTAATAATCTCCTAGATCGACACTAGTGGAAAGAAAGGGTTGGTGTGGCCTCGGTTCTTACTTGATCGAACGAACAACGAGCTTTAGTTGATGGACCAACTCTACTTCACCGTACCTTGTTACCTCTACCTGGCCACCCGCCATCGTTACCTTCCTCGCGAAACTGTCTACAGCCGTTACACAATCAGAGGAGTTGGAAGCCCTCGAAGCTTGACCTGGAATCCAAGTAATCCATCCGCGAAAGGGACGAGACGTACGGGAATGATTGATTCCAGAAAGAGAGGCTTGCGAGGTCCTCCAATAGCTATGGCTTTTCTTTATTCCTTGGGAAAAAGTTCTTTCATCACTTGACGACTCGAAAAGACAATTCATGATGGATTGGTTTAGCCCGTTCGACCCTCTCCCGTTACTGAAAGTTCATCTTTTGATTTCAACCACCCCGGATAAGCCTTTCGGGCCATCCGGTTATTCATTCTCCACGACTGAAGTGGTTGGTCCACCAGTGACTTTCCATCTGCATCATCTGCTGTCGAGCTAGGTGGTACGGCTGGGCGCTACGTCAAGTCGAAGAGCAGGGCGGGTTACTAAAGTGACAACGCAAGGAAGGACTTTTTAGGAGATTCTTTCAATAGACAGAGCTTAGTAGAGTGTTGAAGGCTCTCTTTGGCATTTTCCTTTCTTTTGTAAGGAGCAGGACAGGATTGGACCAACCCAATCTTATATTAGAAAAGCAAGGTAAACCCACTCTATCTATTTATCTATCGCGGGAAAGCACTCACTCGAGGGCCCGTCCTCGAAACTAGAATTATATACCGACAATTAGACCATTGAAGAGCTTTCCTCCCGCCAAGGATGCTTCCCGACCGTAGCTTCCTTCGTTCTACGAACGGGGTAAGATAGGCACGTTGAGCATAGCGAGACTAAGGGACGAGGAAGCGGAGCTGTGGATATAGACTAGGCTAAGGAACAAGGAAGCTTGACTGAGCTGCTCTTAGACTCGTGACGCTTAACGACTGAACTCGTCGTAGTCTCTAAAGCAACACGCAGAAAGTGGTGCGAGTTCGCTCCGCGCACCTTTGGTACTTCAGTAGGGCGACCTTCAGTATATCATTCAATTCAATATCAATAGTAGTTGAACAAACAAGCCCACTAATAGCAAAATAGTGGCCCTTCCACTTTTTTGTTATGAACAAACACTGAGAGCTTCGCTTCTATAGTTGCCCTTCAAGCTACTGAAAGAAAGGTGTAGGAGGGCCGAAAGCCTTGAGTTGAGTCATGAATTCGGTTTGCAAGGCTGGAATCAATAAATATTAATATTAATTTAAATTATATAATAATAAGAAAAGAATTTAAATAACAAATTAGATTTTTTCTTTTGCTGATGGAGTTGTTATTGACAGTCCCGGACTGAAGAAGGCCGGACTCTCGGTTCGTCGAGGGGCGGAACGACCTCTCGATCTACTTACTGCAGCCCAAGACGGGGGTCAGTCATCCATTCGTACTATGATCAGTTATGGAAGGAAAGAGGGGAGTTGGCTGATAAAGATGGACAGTCACGATCGCGTAATATCAATTTCTCGGCCTCGTCATCGAAAGCGGCTTCCAATTGCTCGGAAATTCTCAGCTATATGGGGGGCTTGGATGGTGAGCAAAAACAATTGATCAAGAAGTTGGTCAACTTTCGCATGATCGATGGTAAAAAAACGAGAGTTCGTGCTATTGTTTATCAAACTTTTCATCGCCCAGCTCGAACTGAACGCGATGTAATCAAACTTATGGTTGACGCCGTAGAGAATATAAAGCCCATATGCGAAGTGGAAAAAGTAGGAGTCGCAGGTACTATTTATGATGTCCCTGGGATTGTAGCCAGGGATCGTCAACAAACCTTAGCTATTCGTTGGATCCTTGGAGCAGCTTTCAAACGACGTATAAGCTACAGGATAAGCTTAGAGAAATGTTTATTTGCTGAGATACTGGATGCTTACCGAAAGAGGGGAATTGCACGTAAGAAAAGGGAGAATCTTCATGGACTGGCTTCCACCAATCGAAGTTTCGCGCATTTCAGATGGCGGTAAAGTGATACCACATTAAGAGCTCTTCCTCATTCAGAATAATCAGATTATTCAGTAAGAGAAAATGAAAGAAAGAATGAAATGACAATGAATTACATTGAATTCTTTTCTAAGCTCAAGAAATTCAACATTCATTTACAAGGATGTCCAAATAGTCTTCTTTCTTTCATTAGAATTTCTTCAATTCATTATCATTGATTCATTCATTTGCATTTCATTCTTTCTTTCATAAATGAATTACATTTCTAAATTGAAGAAATTCATTCTATTTAGAAACATGAATTTACATTTCATTTTCTCTTTCTTTCCTTTTCCTTTTTGAATCTTCATATAGAAAGCTCTAAATACTCCCCCCTTCATTCATTGATAAGGAGGAATCCAGCGGAGGCCCGCATAGGATGTGTGAAAGAAGGACCAACGACGATCTTGGAGGAGAAGGAGGAGTAGGAGGAGTCAGTCTTCTTTGAAGATCAAGGAAAAAATCAGACAATTATGCCATTCGGAAGAAGTCTTCTACAGAGGGAAACCTTGTTACGAGTAAGCGGAGAGGAAAGATCTCCAGAGATTCCTATCTTATTCCATTCCAGTGGCTCGACCAGTAACCAATGGCGAAAACTCAAAAATCCATGGAAAACCGGTAGAACCCCATTTCGGCCAAGTTGCGGAACCGGAAAAAAGAAGCGGTTTTTCGCACAGCTTGCTCATAGTGCAGGTCCCACTTGTATATCGTATTTGGCCGAAGAAGCATCGGACAGGTTGGAGTTCCTACCAAATTGGGACTCCATGGACCAAGATCTGCTTTCATTATATGGGCAATACCGATCATCTTTAGTAGATCATATGGATGTAGAAAAAGCTTCAGATTTTGAGAAATTGGAAACATCTCTTTTCCATTTCCATTTACCCAGTTCATATCTTTGTTTCGTGTGTTCCCGGGAGGAATTCGATCTCTTCAATCTCGGGATACCACCTAAATAACTGCGGCCAGAGAGTCAAATAGGTCGGGAAGAAACAGTCTGAGGTCGGGTCGGACGACATACATCTTGGTTGGTCCCACCACCACTAGAGATTGGACATCTATAGAATCTTTCTATAATAAATAAAGAAATATATATTTACTGGACTAGCCTAACCTTCGGTTCCTTCATGCCCCTATTCCCTCAAATCAATCTTTCCTTCAAGGCAGTCGCATTCAATCAATTCCCTCCTTTTCTACCCGGGGATTCGACTCAAGTCCTACCCATACCTCAAACCTCGCGGCTATCAAAAGATAGGTAGCTCACTCTCGAAGGATCAGGTCGAACTTCCAATAAGGCAGGATTCTCACTCGGGTAGGGTTCATCTTTCTTTACCGGAAACTCCTCCATCCCTTAGTTCTTTTCATGAGGGTTCATAAACCTTTCGGCAGTCGGAGATCTCATGATTGATCGGTGTTCGGAGGCAGTTCATTCAGCTGACATACATTAGGTTTTTAGGTTTCCACCCCACAAATCGCTGCCGACCGAACAACTTCTATGGAAGATCGAACATTCAAACATTTTGATTCTGGTAGGGTGACTGGGTCTGTTGATTGAGTTGATCCGGAGCGGGAGGAGGAAGTCAACAGAAGAGGGCTCTATTCTTCAGTCAAAAGAATAAACGGGGTTTTTTAATCTCTCACTGGGACAGGTTTTGAAATATCTTGTTCGAAAGAACAGAACCAGGTCGAACTTTGATTCTGTACTTTAAAGGCTGGTTCTCGGGTGGACGGGGCAAGGCGGGGTTGGAAAGACAGGTTGCTTGCTGCAGGAGTGGAAGGCGGGTTCTTGAGTCTCCTATCCTTCTCGGAAAGGCAGATCCTGCAAGCCCTAGTGAGCGGAGCGCGGATGCGCTCGCTCAAAGCCAGCGGGCACTTGCTGTGTCCGCGGGCTTCGCACACGCCCGCTCTCTAGCGCACAAGCCCACGGGCACAGCAAGTGCTCGTTGGCTTGAGCGCAGTGCCCCCTATAGCCTTGGGGCTAAGCGCACACGCCCCTTATAGCAATAGGTGCTTCAAGCTCTATTGCGACTTTGGGCTACGCACCTTTACGCACTAGAGAAAACGCTTTATAGCTTTCTATATACTATATAATCAAATCCGGTTATTGATACAATTCATCTCATTCTTCTTTATAGTACTTCAGCGGGTTTAGCTTCGTTTATCGTTTAGTTCAGTCTGAATTTCTTTATTCTGTGAAATCCAATTTCATTAAAATAAGGAGTCTTTATGTCTCGTTACCGAGGGCCTCGTTTCAAAAAAAGACGCCGTCTGGGGGCTTTACCGGGACTCACTAGTAAAAGACCTAGATCCGGAAGTGATCTTAGAAACCAACCGCGTTCCGGGAAAAGATCTCCTTATTCGTCTAGAAGAAAAAGCATAATTTCGTTTTCATTATGGTCTGACAGAGCGGCAATTACTTAGATATGTTCGTATCGCTGGAAAAGCCAAAGGGTCAACAGGTCAGGTTTGACTACAACTACTTGAGATGCGTTTGGATAACATCCTTTTTCGATTGGGTATGGCTTCGACCATTCCTGGAGCTAGACAATTAGTTAACCATAGACATATTTTAGTTAATGGTCGTATAGTATATATCCCAAGTTTTCGCTGTAAACCCCGAGATATTATATTATTACTACGAGGGATGAACAAAGATCCAGAGCTCTGATTCAAAATTATGTGGATTCATCCCCCCGCGAGGAATTGAATTGCCAAAACATTTGACTCTTGACTCATTCCAATATAAAGGAATAGTAAATCAAATAATAGATAGTAAATGGATCGGCTTAAAAATCAATGAATTACTAGTCGTGGAATATTATTCCCGTCAGACTTGAACTTTATTAAAATAACAAAGCTTTGGACAATTTTGTCCACCCTGTTTCGCCAAACAAAGTAAATAGAACTAAGCTAAGGGATTAAATCCGGATTTTCCCCCATTGTAGTATCGCAAATGGATCCGCGGTGAGATTCTCATTCCTTGTCCACCCTTTCCGAGATTTTCTGTACCACAGTAATTGGGTCCCTAGAAAAGAAAGGCCCTACTGTTGGAATAATGGTATCCATTGTTATTTGATACATTGCGGTTGGTAACGTTGGTGAATTAGGTGTAGGTGAAGGTACGGAAAGAGAGGGATTCGAACCCTCGGTAAACAAAAGCCTACATAGCAGTTCCAGTGCTACGCCTTGAACCACTCGGCCACCTTTCCTACATAATCTTAGGATTATTGCCCGGAAACCCAGTGAATAGCGAGTCATTCATATTATTGAATTGTATTATTGCAATAAAGGTACGACCGATCGATTATAAATCGAAAACCTTTCGTCAAAGAAAGATCTTCCTTCGAGGCTCGAGGGATAGGATAAAAAAACAAACACATTTTCTTTATTGAATATTAACTTAATATTAAATAAACTATCTATTCATGTTTGTCAAGACGACGATCCTCTCCATCTTATTCGGATATTTATACCGGATTAATCGTATTCTGGGCCGAGTCCACTAACTCTATAGTATTTTAGACTATGGTTATATTTAGAGTTCCGTAGGAATTTCAAAATGCCTTTCTAGTTTCATCTTTCTCAACAACAACTCTTCTCATGAGCTACCCCATAGATCTATTACAAATAAATTCATGAGCCGCCCTATGATTTTGATATTTCGATTGTATTGTTTGTGTTTGTGTATACGCGCTATTCGCGCAAAATGGATGGGCTGGTTATTCTATTTTCATCATTCCATGATTATTTTCTTCTTTTTCCTCTGTGGATCATAAGAAAATCAAAACTCCTCGAGTTAGATCAGAATCTGTAGGATAAATTCTTTGATTCCTCAACTTCGATAAAATAGTAAGAGGAGGAAGAGAACTTACTAATGGTATACTTACTACATTGGACTGAAATCCAATCGGATTCCAATATTTCCTATCTATCCCTGCCCAAAAGGGACAATTTGGGGGGTCCACATCTTTTTTTTACAATTAGTCTGTTTTTTTGTGATTTCGTACTGTACAATTCCTTTCTTTATGGGAGCATTTTCCCGGGATAATGAGCTCAATTATGGAATGGGTTGTAAACTATGCCTAGATATAGATAACCCTATTTAGTTGTTGCTTATGCAACATAGGAAAATGAGATTTTTCATTCCGAAAGGCTGGCGCGATTCAATGCGATCGCTTAGGCACATTAGGTAGGTTGGGTCTGAAGAATGAGGGTGCTTGAAAGCTTAGAATCTTTGCGATTCCAAACGCTGTCAAACAGGCGGCGTTACGACCTGCGCATGATTGGTGTATGTCGATCCTTCGGATGATCCCGGACATTCGATCATTAATTCAGTTTTTTGATGTTTTCTTTGCGGTTGTGATAATCCACCATTTAGTGGTTGGGATTTGTGCCGAAAAGGTCATCCCTGGGCGTGTGTTTAAGCGCTATGCTCTTCTTGGTTATGGTCATCGGGGATGAGCGGGTGGCGGAGCATCATCGCTCATTCATGCAAGAGATTGGGGTTCAGATTTCCTTAGCTAAATCATTAGTCTCGAGATCTGGTTGCCTTGAATTTGCTAAACGTTTCCTAATCCATCGGGCGTCTAAGGATATTTGTCCTGTCAACGTGAAGATGGTAAGAGCGGCCAACTAATCGGTTGGTTTGATGCCGTTGATGTCAAATCTAAATTGCTTGCGCACTTTGACTGCGCGGCGCTGGTTTTCGTACGTATTGCGCTGGACTGGACCTGAGAAGGTTAATAGTGACTTCTCACGGCATTGGAAACGCCATCAACAAATTGCTTACTCACCTAGCGGTATTAGACCTCTCCCTTTTATGGTTTGGTTGGGTTGGCCTGAGGGTCTTAATCTAACCTGCTATCATGAGGGGATGGTCAGAGGTCTGCTCCTCGACCGTCTGAAACCAGACTCTAATTTAAGAAAGAAATTGCGTAGTGATGGTTTCGATGTCTATGAGTACTGTTCTGCTTTAGTCAAGTCTTTTTTGCTTAAGCATTGGCTTGCATCGATTGTTGACTATTGCGAGTGGTCTGACTCTGTAGCGCTAAACCCGAGTACACCATGGATGCCCGTACGCTCCACCAGCTTGTTGCTTACGACCTAATCGAAAAAACTAAGCAAATAGAGAAATTCCATTTCATAAGTTTAGTTTGATCTTTCGGTACTATAATCTGGTGCGGACCCAGAGTGCTCCCTTAGCTATAGGGCTTGCTACAAAGGGTTATCCGTTAAGATACATTCAATCTTGGTCTGGCTCCATCCATTGACAGAATGAGACCGGAACTCCATGAACAAAGGTTGGGGAGGGAGGAATGATTGAATCAATCTATCTGACGAGGGAAAGAGGATTGGCCACCAGATGCACACGAAAGATCCCTATCGGGTTTAACAAATTGGGGGATACCCCCGAGCCATGGAATACCGGGTTTCATCAAGGTTGTTCCACTTAGTAGTATGGTGGGATCGGTTTGAAGCCAATAACTAAAGACAAGGTGTTGGACTATGCATGGACATGACTGAATCTATTATGTGACACTGGATTTGGAGATGTATTACGAGTTGATCAAACCAGTTTATGATGGAGTTTCCTCCTCCTAATCATGATGAAATGGCATTTGTGGTTGTAGCCATCCAGTGCTCCCAAAGAAATGTGCTTACTCGGAATCCCCGGCACAAAATGCTTGATGGATCACCTAGTGCATGAACAGTCCAACTTGTGGCCTGGTCGCTTTGTCATATCGAAATGATAAGCATTTTTGGGGGGTTGAAGCGGACATCTGGGAATTGTGATGATTCATTCTAAAACTTAGATGAATGTTATGGCCTTCGCACGCGACATGCGTGAGATCTCAAAACTGAAGCTTTCAAGATATTGATGAGATATCTAAGTATGGATTCTGGGGATGAGCATCCAGAAGTCTCCTTCAACTCTGACTTCACCATAGAGGGAATTGTTATGGGCCTAATAGCTTGAAAGTTGTTCGTACGAGATTTGAATGGAACTTGTGTTTGAATATTCAATGTTTAGATGCTTCGGGGAAGGAAGGAATGGTTTCAATAACAACCATTTGGCGCACAAAAGCTACTGCATGACCAAGGCCCCTTGACCCCGAGGCATACATTAGAGAGTGACCTCCAGACTATCTCCCCAAAACCCCCTCCGTCGGATTCCATAGTGCAAGAGCATTTTCATGACAAGGCAGATGACATTCTCTTAACTGAGAATCCAATAGTGGAAGAAGCACCGCTTGTAGATGCGGATACGGGAATCTCGATGTCCTCCTTGAACTTGAACAATTTTGTATATTGTTTCAAGTTCGTCGAAACAGTTTGATCAAGACTGTTTATGAATTAACCGGATATGCCGTACCCTGGATTGAGCCCTGCAGTGCCCGCGGGCAAAGCTAGCGCACAAGCCTACGTAATGGGGGCACTCTAAGTGCTCGTTGGCTAGCAGATGCAGTGTCCGCCTCAATAAAGTTCCCCTCTTGCGTAAAGGCGCTTTATAGCGTGCCTATCAAGCGCCTTATAACAATAGGGCCCAATAGGGCAAGCGCCTAAGCGCCTCTTGCGTAAAGGCGCTTGACGCGTGCCTATCAAGCGCCTTATAACAATAGGGCCCAATAGGGCAAGCGAGAAGCGCGCGTACAGTTCCACCTGATAGCAAGAGTGCTATAAAGCGCGCTACTTTGGCTTGAAGCGCCTGACGTGAGAGGGGGGCACTTGACGCCCCTTGTAGTAAGAGGCGCCTATGGCTCTCTTGCTACAAGGGGCTGCGCACCTTGTAGTA
Organism: Aristolochia californica; assembly: GCF_029961685.1. Lineage (NCBI taxonomy): Eukaryota > Viridiplantae > Streptophyta > Magnoliopsida > Piperales > Aristolochiaceae > Aristolochia > Aristolochia californica. The sequence goes on from NW_027182252.1 coordinate 46,425, forward strand.
AGAGGCGCCTATGGCTCTCTTGCTACAAGGTGCTGCGCACCTTGTAGTAAGAGGCGCCTATGGCTCTCTTGCTACAAGGTGCTGCGCACCTTGTAGTAAGAGGCGCCTATGGCTCTCTGTATACAAGGGGCGGAGCACCTTTACTACAGAGGGGCTCTCCAGCCTACACTGGCTTGAAAACCCAGTCTTTCATATTGAATAAAAAAAAAGGTTGTATTACGACCCGTCTGTCGTATGGTTATTAGGCCCCCTTCTCAACTAATGAATGTCGGGTCGGGGGTTTGGTGATTATTCTCAAAAAGGGACGTAGAACCGGGTTGCGCTGCTTGATGCTCCGATCGAAAACAAATCAGTGGGGCCATGCCGGTACGACAGAATATGCGTTAGAAAGCCAAAACTAAAGAAGCCACCATAAAACAGAAAGAACATTGTATTGATATCGTGGCTAACGTACACCCTTTCAACCCTTTCCATAAAGCATACTACACAGGCTCTACACAGTTTAGGTTTACAACAGTGTAGGCTTGCTAAAACAGGCTACACAAGCCTGATTGAGTACTATTACTAATATAGAGATATATATCGTCCTATCCTATAAGACTACTATATATATATATATTAGTAATAGTACTATGTAGCTAGTTGCTATGACGTTATATAAGCTTTTTTTAAGCTATAGCAATAAAGGCATTAATGCAACGTAGACCTAAGTGGTCATATTGGATCCAGGGGAACCATCACAAGTATGGCCGGCCTATATTTGAACGAGAATGCCGTGTCGTCCAGCTCCGCTTAGAAGAAGGTGACTCACTTTTCTTTCGCAGCTGACATTCGACATTCCTGTGTTTCAATAAAAATAGAAAGGGCTGGTCAATGTAAATCTCAGAGATCGGTCGGTTTACTAATCAATGAACCAACCCCCGAACCTACTTTTTCTTCTTCAAAAGTCAACAACTTTTAACCGACCAACAAAGGTAACCGACTATAGAATCAATCTTTGTCAACGCGGCAAGGACGATAGACGCGAATCTATGGTTTCTTTCAATCGGATACCAATTGCTTGGATGCGTTTGAAAGCCTCGAGATGAATTGACTCTTGCAGAAGAAATTCTTTCTAGTTGGGAAAGGTTTGTCTTGTGTCTCCGTAACAAATGGTCCATTTATTGATGGGCGAACGACGGGGATTGAACCCGCGCGTGGTGGATTCACAATCCACTGCCTTGATCCACTTGGCTACATCCGCCCCTACCCCCGCACAGGTTTGAGTCTCTATCTACGATCAGATCCTTTCTGAACCCCCCTATGACCGCTATCAAAGAGAAGCTTTTTCCAATAGTTGCAAGTCTATTGTTGTGTTTTGGAATTAGGGGAAGCAAAGCTTCAACAAGCAAGTAGAAGCTTCCTGGCAAAGCTTCAAACAAAGAGGTTGGGCTGTTCACTTCATTGATTTGACTTCACTTTACTTAAGATTTCAGATACGGGCCGGGCGGGCTTTCAAGGCTCCTTTAGTAGACTGCGAGCTTCAAAAGGTGAGCGCTCAAAGCTAGCGCGTTAGCCAGCGAGCGAGAAAAGCGAAGCGAGCCAGAAAGCGCACAAGACTTAGGGCACTTGCAGCCCCTTGTAGTAAGAGGTGCTGAATAGCCCCAAGGCCCTATTGCGTACAGGGGCTTGATACCTGATAGCAAGAGTGCCGTGAGGCGATTACCTTAGGCGAGGGTTGGTGTGGCCATGCGGGGGGCGAGAAGCGCCTCTTGCTACTTTGGGCTTGTGCGCTAGCCTTATAGCTTGGGGGCTTGAAGCGCGCGTCAGGTGCGTAGCCCTGTAGCAATAGAGCTTGACGCGCGAGAGGGGCATGTGCGCATGGCAGCAAGTGGGCTTGTGCGCTAGAAGTCGGCGTGTGCGCTGCAGTGCCCGCTTAGCTTGACTTTTTCAGCTCCCTTAGAGCTGGACCTATTTACAGACTCGATCATTGCCCTACCCTATTGAGTAAGGGTCGAGAAAAAAGCGATTGCTGGCGAGGAGAAGTGAACGAGCTCCTGCTTGAGCTTACAGGGAGGAAGCGATCTCCGTCAAGGTTCGCATTAGATCCCCTACGAACTTCTGGATGTGAACAAATGGCACGTCCTTCCACCAGAAGGAATGGATGAATGAATAGGTTGAAACGCTTGTACGCCCAATCTGTGGTTGGTAGGTGCTCCATCTAACACTAACAATAAGGAATATCGGCCCTTCGCAGCTCCCGAATTCGACTCTTTGCATGGCGTAACATAAATGGGTTGGAAGCGAGATGTGGTCTGATCGGACCACGAATTTGCTTGGAGGAGCTTTCTTCCTCGGGCCACATTGATGGAATGGAAGGGAGGGGCGGGCCCACCATTCACGCACGCTTTTGCCCTGCCCCATTTGATCAGGACTGTATCCTTTCTGAAAGGCTTTTCTGAAATTGGAGGAAGAAGCAACGGCCCTATTTGCCACACCAACCCTCGCCTAGCGCGCGTTGCGCTAACGCGCTTGAGTTTGATTGCTGGGTCTCGCCTTTCTTTTTTCACTTGGTTGCCAAATCATGCCTCAAATCTCCACCGCTTCGATCGACACTTCAAACAATTCCAACGCCACGCGTTCTATGATTTTGCCGGCCTTGCTTCTGGATATAATAGAGAATATAGTTTGCGATTTATGGATGATTCAGTCCGACACCCGATCGGACCTGCTATGCGCCTCCGGTCCTTGCTATCGTCCCTTCGGGACCCTTCTTCGCCTTCGGGCTGAAGCCCAACTTTTTCTGGTTGGGGGAAACGGACCTTTGGTCATGTCATTGTTTCTCCTTGGTAACTTCGGCTTCGCCTTCCTTCGTTCCAGCAGCAAGCGTTTTCCTATGCTTCCCCGGGGGCTGAACTAGCGATCGGCACGTACGTCACTCCGGGCGGCGAAGCCCTCGGCACGTTTGGGAGGACCTACGTCCTTCCTCCCTTCCCTCACTCTTTGACCTACGAGCTTCGCCTGAGTGTTTTGGACCAAATGCAGTGGTGGTCCTGATCAATCATTCTATGATGATATCCCATGTTGAGCACAGCCCTCCCTCTTGTACTACCACGAGGGCACCGGACGACGGGAAGGGAAGGTTCACTTTTGTAAGCGAGACACAGCAGCTTGCGGGAGATGATGGAAGATAAGGGTGCGCTAGCACCGGCGGGGCGGGTTGGTGCACCAGCCGGATCTTAGTGCTTGTTAGCGGACAAGTGCCGTGCTAAAGAAGTGGCAGTTAGTGCGGGATATAGCGGCTCCAAAAAAGCAGCAAATTTCCTGCCTGATCGTGGGCCTGGTCCCGGAGAGGAGGAGTGTCTAGTGCGACTTGTCGGACATGTAATACGGGATTTCCATCTCCCCCGATCGAGTCCCTGCTTCACCTAAGATCGATTGAACTTTCCTGAATTTCCAGCGTGAAGTTCAGTTTGGAGGTTCAATGTCAGTCATTTCAGCCCGGACCAATCAAATGAACCAGGCACGAAATCTATGTCTGATTCCTATTCATCAAATTTCTATTATATTCATTAGTGATCTACCTTTGGACTGAGATGATGATCGAATATTTGACATAAGGCATAGAGCGGGATGGAAGAAGTGGAACAAAAGGAGAAGAAATGGCAGTCTAATGAAAAAGGTCTTCTGTGTCCGGGCAGGGGAAGGGGAGGCGAGCGGGCAGCCGCTGAAATACAACATGGTCCGGCCAGTACAGCGCAGGCGCTTCAGATCATCACAAAAATTCGTGACTAGGCAGATGGGACTACGCCTTAGCCTGACCTTAGTGCTAAGAAGGGGATCTCCGCCGCCTATTCGAGAGAGAGGTTGAGAGACGTGATGTGCATGAGACCGAGCCACGCTCGCCAAGTCTCTAATCAGGGATATCGAAGATCAGTCATTTCGGGACCCACGAACACTCACTGCCAACGCGAGGTCGGGAATCAGCCGACTAACGGGCCGCCACGGGAAAGAGGGGGAAAGAAGCGTCACTTTTCTTCTTTATATGATATGAAACTCATTCTTCCGCTTATCCGGCTGGGTTTTCCCTTTCTTCTTTCTTGTGCTCGCTCTCTCCTGTCATGCATCATGGCTGGGTGGAAGACGAAGACATACATCCATTTCTTTTGGCCAAGATTTAGATCTCACTAGTTGTTAGCCTTGGCTACACCTAAAAAAGAGTGCCGGAAAAGCTTAAATGCAATCTGCAAAACGAGGGAAAGGAAAGGTGACTCTCTACTGGGGCCTGGCCCGGTTTGCGTTGCTCGGCCGGCTTAATCGCCAGAGCAAGAATCATCTATCTTGCGTGGATATGGGAGCGTCCTGAAATGGTAGCTCGGATGCTCAAGGGCGGGCTGATTGGTAATATGAAAGACCTCGACCTGCTTCGGGAGCCGATCTACCCCTTCGGAGTCTCTGATTAATCCGTAGAACCGGGGCCGGCGGTAATTGATTAGGGAGTTGACCCAGCCCCCTATCTACGCTACGCCCCGTAGGGGACGAGCAATTGATTCTTTTCGATAGGAAAGCATCGGAGAGTTGACTCGAGGCCGGATAATTATAATACAATATAGAAGATCTGGTCGAATGGTAGAATCATCTATGGGTTCGTTAGGAATCGAGAGTCGTTGTCTGGACATACGAGTCACAGCCGGCCGGGAAGAGGAGAGATCAACGACGGAGCTACTAGCTACTAGTTGGAAAGGAAAGAAAGAATATAGAGAGAGATCCTTTACCTTTAACTGACTCAGGCGGAGGACCAACCAGTTCTTCCTGCTGGTCAATCATCATAAGGCTGGACATGTAGGTCTTGCCCGATGACCAACAAGACCTTATACTATAGTAGGGGGCTAAGCCCCGGCCCCTACTCCGAAAGCAAAGCAAAGCGAAAAAAGGAGAACCGAAAGACCAGATGCTCAATCGGCGCACCAAGCAATCAAACTCAAGCGCGTTAGCGCAACGCGCGCTAGGCGAGGGTTGGTGTGGCAAATAGGGCCGTTGCTTCTTCCCTGAATTAACAAAAGAAATAGGGCGGGCGGGTGATGTCCGCTCCCTTGCCTCCACCAGCAATGCCTGGTCTGTTTCCTGGGGAGCATGGTTCCTATCGATTACCTTTGTTCTATTGAACTCGGGGGGCGGGGCCTTGGCCCTCCGGGATGACAGGCTCAACAGATTCTTCTTTGATTTGTTGTGCCCTTCCCTTTTTGACTACTTCTTTGTTGCTTTGGCTACTCAAGCGGTCAGCATGGGAGAACTATCTCCTGCCTTCGGTTTGCCTCCTGCTTCAATCTCGTTGCACGCTGCCTTCCTCCATCTCAAAATGGCGTCTTCGTGGGATGCATTTACGCCAGAGCGAGGACCAGAGAGCTTCCATCCCCTCATAGCGTTTCCCCTTTCTACCATCCATTCGCCAAGGAGCTTCCCGTGGTCCGTCAGCTCTTTCACCCTATGAACCTCCGGTTTCCTAATTGCATCTTTCCACACAGCATCGGTTCTTCGGATAAAGAACTCTTTCCTTCCTTTCGGAGATTCCATTCCCTTCCAACGAAAGGGATTCTCCTATCTTTATACGGTCCTTTTGAGTTTTGCATCCGTCATAGATTCCGGTTGGCCTTTCAATGCATTCCAGTTTGGACCATCACCCAGACTAAAAAGGTGAGCGCTTAAGGCAGTGAGTAGGGGGCCTGCGCGAAAGCCAGCGAGCGAAGCGCTCAAAGCGAAGCGAGCCAGCCTGACGTGAGAGGGGGGCTATTCAGCACCTTTACTACAGAGGAGGCCTATTTGAGTTGAGCCCGCGGGCACTGCTGCAGCGCACACGCCCAAAGTTGCAATAGTGCGAGAAGCGCTTCAAGCGTCAGGGCGCCTCAGGCGCTAGCGGCTTGACTTTACTCCGCCCAAGCTCTTGCTGGAAGCGAAGGACAAAGTCTGTCAGGAGGAAGTCTTTCTAACCGGAGAGTCGTAAGCCAAGGAACTAGTCGAAGACGACAGCCGTGACACTCTGAGCTTAACCACGACCGGAACCAACAACCGTCACCGCTATGCCGTATAGATCCTCTGCCGTTACCTGCCGCTATCAGCTTTGTCGGAGTGCTCATCTAACCGTCACGCGAGGTGCGGGTCAACGCGGTTGGGACTACTATCATATACGCTATTCTTCGATCCGTGTACGCGTCTCATTGCCATCCCAATGTTTTTCTAAATTCAATGTTAGCAATCAAACTCAAGCGCGAAAGCCGTTGCTTGTTCCCTCAATGTAGATAGCGGAAAGGAAACAGCGGGATGACCCCCGCCCTTCGGCTTAGGTTGTTCCATCTATGGTCATTGGTATCTCCATTTGATATCTAGGAAATTCATCGAGTTGCTCCAAAGGATCAAAACGGCCAGTGATTAATGGAACCTCTTGTCGACCCGACTCGTTTGGCTTCCGTCTTCTGGCTTCCGAACGCGCCAAACCTGTGCTGACAAATAGCCAACCTACAAGCAAGAAAGAGGGAAGGAAGGTCTTGTCTGAAAAGGTCAAATCGGCGGACCAGGTCCGCCATAGCTTCTTTGATCATGCCGGAATGGGGAAGAAAAGAATGCCGATCGTTAGCGAGAAGAAAAAGCGAGAGCCTCAGCTCTCTCCACCCTATCTGACCTCTCTCGTCAGGGGGCGAGAAGCCCTATCTATCAATGATAGAGGATTGGAAGAAACTATCCCTTCCCTATTATGGAAGATTGGAATATTATATAAATAGTCAGGGGGGAGAAGGCTAAGTAAGCCAAACTGACGAGAGAGAAAGGCTTCGACTCCTTTTTCGTAGTCCGGTGACAGGCTGACAACCATATAGAAAGTCAATCCTTCTTTTTCCGGTATGCCGCTCCGCAAGCAAGGAGTGCCACGCACGAGCGGAGCAAAAACAAAGCAAGGGGAATTCCTATTATGGTAAGCATGCGAAATCCTTTGATTGCGTATTGAATATACATCCATGTCTTTCTTGTGGAACTAGCTAGGATCAAATTCTCACATGTCAGTTTCGTTATTACAACCTTCTTTCTTTATGTCAAAGACCAGAAGCTACGCGCAAATTCTCATTGGATCTCGGTTGTTCTTAACAGCGATGGCTATTCATTCAAGTCTTCGGGTAGCACCACCAGATCTTCAACAAGGTGGAAATTCTCGTATTCCGTATGTACATGTTCCTGCGGCTCGGATGAGTATACTTGTTTATATCGCAACGGCTATAAACAGTTTCTTGTTCCCATTAACAAAACATCCCCTTTTTCTTCGCTCTTCCGGAACCGGTACAGAAATGGGTGCTTTTTCTACGTTGTTTACCTTAGTTACTGGGGGGTTTCGGGGAAGACCTATGTGGGGCACCTTTCGGGTGTGGGATGCTCGTTTAACCTCCGTATTCATCTCGTTCCTTATTTACCTGGGTGCACTGCGTTTTCAAAAGCTTCCTGTCGAACCGGCTCCTATTTCAATCCGTGCTGGACCGATCGATATACCAATAATCAAGTCTCCAGTCAACTGGTGGAATACATCGCATCAACCTGGGAGCATTAGCCGATCTGGTACATCAATACATGTTCCTATGCCCATTCCAATCTTGTCCAACTTTGCAAACTCCCCCTTCTCAACCCGTATCTTGTTCGTTCTGGAAACACGTCTTCCTATTCCATCTTTTCCCGAATCTCCCTTAACGGAAGAAATAGAAGCTCGAGAAGGAATACCAAAACCTAGTTCACTCGCTGAGATTGACGATTCTCTCTGTTAAGCATCCATGGCTGAATGGTTAAAGCGCCCAACTCATAATTGGCAAATTCGTAGGTTCAATTCCTGCTGGATGCACTTGGAACGTGAAGTGAAATCGGGTCCCAACCAAGTAGTACATTATTAGTGACCTGCCTGCTTCCAGGTCGATTACAGATTCAGAATCTAACGAGCGCGATAACTAATAAGTTCACTTTTGAGCTCTATCAATCCTTCTGTCGGTCAATCCGTGGATCGCAGGTTCTTCTAAGTCGACTTAAGAAATTCTCTCTTTCGCGAGTACTTCTTTGTTAGCTAGGCTTTCTTCTCTCTCCTGAACATCGAATTCTTCATTATTAGCGAGAGCTTCAGAGTCAATTATAGGTAACTCTTCACTTCAGACGCACAGATTGGAGTCAAATTAAGCTATAGGATTTTTCCGTCCATCAAAGAGATTGAAATTGTATTTTGATGGCGCCGGTTGATCGCTGAAAAAGGTGAGCAAGCCTAGCGCACAAGCCTACTAGGGGCACTTGCTGCCCTTGTAGCGAGAGGGCCATAGGGGGCTGCATCGCACACGCCCGCTTCTAGCGCACAAGCCGCCGGGTGGGGCACTAGCAGCCCTACCCTAAGGCTTGTGCGCTAGCGTAAGGCAATGCACAATGGCTGTCATCTCCTTCTTCTGTACTGTGTACCTCTTCTCGGCGTCATTGAGCTTCCGATTTTCGTAGGCAATTGCGTGGCCCTCTTGCATCAGAACACCCCCAATGGCATAATCTAATCTGAGGCATCAGTTTGCACTTAAAATGGCTTGGTGTGGTCCGGTAGCCGCAACACAGGACCTTCCACCAGAGCCCTCTTAAGATCATCAAAGGCCTGCTGGCACTCCTCTGACCGGCCCTATCTTTCTTCAACAGGTCTGTCAACGGTGCGGCACGGCTCGAGTATCGGGCAATGAATCTTCGGTAGTAATTGGCAAGGCCGAGGAAGGCGCGGAGCTCCCTCACCTTGGTCGGGACAGGCCACTCTACGATGGCACGGACCTTCTCCTTGTCCATGCGGATGTTACCCCCACCGAGATAATGCCACAGGAAAAGAATATCCTTCAGGGCAAAGGAACATTTCTCCTTCTTCACGTACAACTGGTTCTTTCGCAGCACTTCGAACACAGCTTTGAGGTGTTGCACATGTTCCTCCAAGGTCTTGCTGTATACAACAATATCATCCAAATACACCACAACAAACTTGTCCAAGTACTCATGGAACAAGTCATTCATTAGGGTACAGAAGGTGGCAGCGGCGTTAGTTAACCCAAAGGGCATAACCACAAATTCAAAAGCACCTTACCTTGTCACACAAGTCGTTTTCGCCTCATCTCCTTCGGCGATCCGCACCTGATAGTAACCCGATCGGAGGGCCAGGATTACCAGAAAACGAGCACCACCCAACTGATCAAAGAGATCCGCAATCTGAGGGATGGGATCAAAGTTCAAAACCGTCAACTTGTTCAACGCCCGATAGTCAATGCACAGCCGCAAGCTTCCATCATGTTTCAGAAGGAACAAGACTGGGGCTCCGAAAGGGCCTTCGATGCCCGTATGAAACCTGCCTTTAGCAGCTCGTCTAGTTGCCTCCGGAGTTCGGCCAACTCCGGAGGGGCCATGCGGTAAGGGGCACGAGCCGGAGGCACCCGGCTCCAACTCAATTTTATGATCAACTGCCCTTCGAGGTGGCAGAGTCTTCGGCAGTGCCGGCGGCATGACATCTGCGAACTCTTTCAGAACGCCTTCAATCTCACTAGGGATAGGCGACTCCGTCAAGGGTTGGGGCTCCATCCGAGGGGCCGCAACGTAGGTAGGTTCTCCTTTCTTCAAGCCCTTGTCAAGTTGGAGGGCCGAAAGAAATTCAGTCTCTACTTTATCCTTTCGCACCACCGGGACCATGCAAGGGGTATCTTCCCCAAGCATACAAAAGGAGCCAAGATATGGCATAGGGACAACCTTAGCAGAGTGGAGGAGCCAAGAATGACTTGAAAATCATCCAGTGGCACCGCCATCAGATTAGCTGCACCCAAAAACCTGATTTTAATTGGCACGCCTTTCGCCAACCCAGCAATGGGGCGGGCCTCAGAATTCACCGCTTTCATCCATCCTGCTCGAGTCTTTGACAAGCTTCAACCCGAGCCGCTTTGCCTCCCGATCAGAGAGAAAATTGTGAGTCGCTCCCGTATCCACCATAGCACGAGTGGGTTTACCATTGATGCTCACATCAACGTACATTAAGCCCTTCGCTTGAGTGGGCTTCTCTGCCGCCTGCCCCTTGATAGCATTAAGCAGTCTCAGGGCTCTTGGTTCATCATCACTTTCTTCTTGAATCTCCTCCTCCGGTGCAGCTTGTGACTTAGAGTGCCCGCGGGCATGTTCGCTTTATGGCCCTATTGCTATTGTAGGCTTGGGGCTTGAAGCGCCTATTGCTACCTTGGGTGTGTGCGCCTGACGTGAGAGGGGGGCACTCTTAGTCCGAATGGCATGACTTTGTAGCAAAATGTGCCAGCTGGTGTGATGAACGCCGTCTTTTCCCTGTCCTCCTCTGCCATCTTGATCTGATTGTAGCCCGAAAAATCATCCATAATAGAGAGCATCTCGTGGCCTGCGGTGTGATCTACGAGAACATCGATGTGCGGCAGCGGGAAATGGTCCTTTGGGCTTGCCTTGTTGAGGGAAATCTATGCACATTCTGACTTTCCCATCTTTCAAAGGTACAGGGACAATGTTTGCTAACCATTCTGGGTATGTTGATACGGCCAAGAATCCGGCGTTAAACTGCAACATGATCTCTTCCTTGATTTTCTCTGACCATTCCGGACGCATTCGGCGGAGCTTCTGCTTAACAGGCTTGGCATCCGGATACAACGGTAGACGATGAACAACCGGATCTGTGTCTAGGCCTGGCATGTCTTGGTATGACCAAGCGAAAACATCTTTGTAGCTCTGGAGTAATCATGGCGAGCCTCTGCTCTGGAGATAATGCAGTTCCGATCTGGACCTCATGGGGGTCTGTAGTGGTTCCGAGATTGAGTTTCTCGGCAACTTCGCTACTGTGCTCGATCCCTTCATGACGCAAAAAGAGATCAAGAATATCTTTTTGCGGTTCTTCTTCATGGGTCTCTTCACTTTCTATCCCCATGAGCTCAAGATCTAACTCTACGCTGAAATCGTAGGACTCGAGCTCAAGCCCATTTTCAGGTTCATCCTGCAGGTCATTCTTTTGATGAGTCAAGGGGGTTTTGAAAAAGAAAAAATCTTTTCCTATTCTACGCCTTCGCAAAATACGGCACCCGGGTGTGAAGGCCTTTATTCACTCGGGTATCGGTTCTCTCTCTCAACGGACCTGATCAGAGGAGGGCGAGGGCACGGCTATGCCCCTGGCGGCCTCCACGGTTAAAGGGAAAGACTCCCAATTCATTCTACTCTGTGAGACGGGTTGGATCAGACTTGCGGGATCTGACCCGTACCCGTAGTGCACCATCATGACATCCTCCTCTTGGATGCTGGCTTCAACCTCCTCTTCGATGAACATATCAATCTCATGTGCAGGGATCTGGTATTCTTCCTGCAGCGCTTCTGGAATCTCAATCTCCTCCCAGTTGATGAATGGGACTTTTTCCTTCCCGCACTTCTTTGGTGCTAGTTGATCCGATCCGGCTTCTTCCTCCATCGATGCGACAACTTCCTCGGCTTCACGTTCTTCCATCTCGACGTCTCCTTCTCTCCGTACCTCCTCCGCCGTGCTTGACGAACTAGACTCAGACTCAGGGTCTGTCAACGCCTCCTCACTCAAGAACAGACAAGAAAGATCTTGATAATAATGCCTGTTCAGCAGTCGGGAGTACTGTGGGACTAGGGATACATACATTTTGGTGTGGACTTTCTACGGACGGACGGACTTGTGTTTCTTGGCTAAGGGTGGTTTACAGGGGAAAAGTAGCGGCATGTGGATCGGAAAGGAGACATAGTTGGGCGGTGGCGTAGGCATGTCAAAGTGCGGCGGGAGTAAACCCTGTTCCAGCGCTCTTCTGACTCTCTTTCTCTACTGAGCTCTAAATATGTAGTCTTTCACTTTTGGTAGCCAAGGCAAAAAGTTGGATCGTGTGAGCGCACACGCCATACTAGCGCACAAGCCCAAAGTAGCAATAGGGGTTGGAAGCTTGCCCTATTAGGCCCTATTGTTATAAGGCGCTTGATAGGCATGCTTCTCGCTTGCCCTATTGTTATAAGCGCCCAAGGTAGCAGCCTCTGCAGCTGCCCTTGTAGCAATAGGGCTATAAAGCGCACTTCGCACACGCCCAAAGTAGCAAGAGGGGCACTTTTTGAACTAGCGCACTCTCTCCCCCCGATGGGGGAATCCGTAAGGGCGCGCTAGCACGCAGATATTCCGTTTGAAGCTGCTGCAGGAAGGGAGCCGCTACACTGAAGTTGAATGTAGTCAGGGGCCATGTTCGATACGGAGACCGACGCCCAGAGTGAGCATGTTGGAGGTTCTTCTCGTGGTAATCGGAAGGGTCTTGTCGTTGTGGAGGGGATGCGGGTGCATCAGTTCATGGAATGGCTTTTAAGGATCGAAGCTCGCGAACAAATTTCTTTCTGTTCCCACCTACCCCATACTTATTAGTTGGTGGAGCCCCCCCCGATAATAGTCAAGTAAATCCAACTCGTGATTAAGTGGAAGGTGGTTCGGTTCAGACATTATAGTTCACCAACTGCACAGAGTGGCAGGAAAGAAAGAGGTGGTTCGGTTTCGGGTGGGCTGCGGAGAAAATAGGGATTGGTTCTTTCCGGTCCAGCTTCATTCGATTAACGAGCAGGTGGTGCAGGTGGAAACTCTCATTGTCCGCTTTGTTCAGGGGGAGCACACAACTAAAGGTCCAACAGGGTGGGTGGCGCTCGCTCACACCTTACAGCGTTTAGTTCGAATGAGCCGTTCTATATCCCGCCCTCCCTATGTGTCCGACCGGAACTAACCCACCTTGCCTCGGACACTGCCGGGGCTTCGCTTCGGACCTGCTTTCCTACCTGGAACATGAGTTGGACCCGAGCTCAACTAGGCAAATATAATCCACCCTATCTATATTCCCACCCCAAGGCCTCTTAAGCAAGCTGTAGGTTGGACTGGAGAAGCAGGCCGTGAAAAGTCAGAAGGGACGGGGAGAGATTGATCACTTATTCCTACCGGGTGGATGAGAACATTTCGACCATGTTTTTTGGATGATGTGCGTTCGAGTGGCTAATTTAGGCCATGTGAGGCCCATCGATTGATGGAGAACTATGGGGTTTCTTTCTTTTTGCTAAAGTGTTTAACAAGTGGGACTATTCAATCTGTAAGAGAGCGATGGGCTTCCTTGAAAGAAGCCCGAGCGAGTAATTAAACAATACTGACTAGGAGAAGTGACCCTCGGAATATAGACTTTAAAAGAGAGGATGCCTTTGTTTGGCCTTTTTCTTAGGCCTTTAGGATAGGGCATCAAGCCGCTAGCTCGACTGAAAGGAAGGAGCATCACATCATATTTCGAGGAGTAAACAAGCAGGAGAACGGAATAGGATTCATTCTGATTTAAGAGATTTTTGAAGTTTGAAATTAAAGAATGCTTCAGCGGGTCGCTATTCGTTTTCAGTTCTTTGATCCATTTCGTGGGGCAGAAGGGGTTTAGAAAGATGCTCGCCCGAAGCCTTGTTTCATAATCCATCATAATCCAAGGGAATTCAATAAGAAAGCTGGAACGAAGTTGATCCTTCGGGAATGAAAACTTACAGAGTGAGAACGAGAGGAATGAAACTGACCGTTCAAAGAGAGAAAGCTACCCATGCTCTGTTTAACCCAATCGAAGTGAAAGTCAAAGAAATTTCATAGAAAAAACAGTGAAATTAAAACATCTTTAATAAAGAAAACGTAGAAATTAAACATATCAAAGGGGAGAGAATGTCATTTTTGCATTTCCATTTCTTCTTCCCCTGGTGATCTTTAAGAAGTAGCTGCTTACTTCTTTGCTATTGAGCGGTAATCCCTATTTATTGTAGCTAAATTAAGCCAATTTGCTCACTGCTTTGAAGTGCTAAATTCTTCCCTTTAAGCCAATTACCCTCAGCCCCTAAGCTTGAAGCCAATTAGCCGGAAAGTGTAGTTCGAGCATTAAAAGTAAGCTAAGGCAAGCAATTCGAGTAGGAGTGAAAAGAGACTATGGGACTTGGTGGTAAGATATATAGAGATGTGGTCAAGTTCTACCAACAGAAGGTCTCTCTTTCGACGCTATACATGCTGCCGGACGTGAGGCGAACCCCAAATAGTCGGCTTAGTCTTGGACACAGATCGCTATGCTATAGAATGCCTGCCTAGTCGTCCCTTAGAGCTTGATGAAAGAGGTCTTGGCATCGTATATAAGAGTGTGCTCTTCTTTCCTCTATCAAAGGCCTTTCTAGGTAAAAGGTGCCATCATGGAAGATCTAATCTATCTCAAGGGGTAGGCACTCCCTAAGCCTAAGATAGGGACTCTATCCGAAGCGAATGTAAATGCGGGACCGACTGTGACCGCTTGACGATCCCGAATCGAGGAGCCTTTGAGTTCCAGATAAGTGGGATTAGGTCTAGCTGCCTGATGACATAGGATGGCGGTCTCCCCTTTGGAAGCGGGGTGAGAAGGATCCCCTATGTTATCCAAACATCCTAGAAAGCTCTTCTGGTTCCAAATGATCATGCCTTCATTCCTTGATCATTTCCGACTGATTCAGTTAAGCGCTCCCCATGCTGATTGATTTACTTATTGTTCTAGGAGGATTTCCACTCTTTCTTGTCCGCCCTATGAACTTATGAGTTCTATATCTTCTTATTTACGAACCACGGATTCTTATCCATATCCCATTCATGGACCATGGTTAGGTATATAAAGATCTAGCTGTGCCCCTGAGGAACAGGACAGTCTATGGTGCGTCTTGCTTTCGACCTTATATGGATCCCCTATTATCCAAGCAGTAAGGCCGGCAATGACAAGACCCAAAAGAAGGGCTCAGTCTTGGAAGCGCCTTCTTGGCCTGATAGATAGAAAGCTTGACCGCCCCTTAGAGTTTGCTGAAAGAGGTGGGTCCATCGTATATAAGAAGGATATCTTCCTTTCTTCCTAAAGTAGCTCCCTACTACGACTCGGACGGAGGAAGACTGATTTCGAGGGTAGGCATTCCCGTCCGCCCTTACACAGGGCTCCCTCCCCAAGCAAAGAGAAATGCGGTACCGGCTGTGATCACACGCTGGGCACAAATCCTAGAAAATTATGCTTCAGCTTAAACGGGGCAGAAGTCACTATCTGGCACACTAGGGAGGAGGTCTCATCTGAGGAAGGCGGATGATAGGATAGCCCTATCTTATCCAAACGGGCTAGCGACCCCCTCTTCTAATAGCCATTACAGTGCTCCTTCCCTCTCTTTCTCTCGGGATTCTCCATGCCACCAACTGCTATGAATGTCTCCATTTCAAGACGAATACCTTGAACTAGGGTTGGTGTGGCCATGCGGGCCGTTGCTTCTTCCTCTCTTTCTTTTAGCTTTTCTCTTTGTCTTTTTAGGGGATTCGCTCCATCTTAGGGAATCGCTTGGTTCCTTAATATGCCCTGTAGGTTGCTCGTTCCGTTAAATAACAGCTTTCCCTTTTGCTGCCTTCTTTCTTTGGGAGGTCTCCGACGGATGCGCCGGCCGGTAGGTGTAATAGCTACTACCTTAAATCCTTCCCAAGGAAGCAGCAGGTTGGAACATGCGGTACACCGGATGTGCTCCCCGATCACTGCACTGAGGGCGCTCGGGCCCCTCACTGGCTGGTGATGTAGTGAGGGTCCCTTCGCTCATCGTTTAGCGCGGGTTTCAGTTCCGTTCCGCTCTGTTTATGGAGACCCCGCTCCCATTTACACGATCCACCGTCTCTTCGCGTTCGTTTGCAACCGTTCATTCGATCCTGGCGGACTAAGTCTACATTGATGCTCCTACCTTGGTGGGCCTGGACTTTAAACTCCCCAGTTTCTCGAACCTTGGCCCGCTGACTAGCGCGGGAGTAGCTCTCCCGTGAAATCATGATCGTCCGTTTCCTTTCGCCCGGGAATTGCGTATATAGTTGAGCGAGCGTAGCTTCTCGTTTGGGGGCGCGCTATCTAAACAGTATCTTCTTGAATCCACGGCCCGCCGCAGGGAGTGGTGCGAGGCCTCCTTGCCCGGCCCGGAACAGCCAACGGGGACAGGCGGGAGAGCTGACTGGACCTCAGTGCGATGATGGCTTAAGACCCTCGCTCGCGGTTCCACTGGCAGAGTCATACGGCCATTCCCCGGCGACCCTGACGCCGGGTTAGCGGGTTTGATCCCCCCGCAGAAGTAGCAGGCAAGCTCGGCGGCGTTGAGCCAGCGTGCGATCCCCTCGGCTTTCATTTACTTGAGTAAGGCCTCGAGTTGCGTTCTGTGCTCCTTCAGTTCGGGGAGCTTCTCTGCAAACGCTCTCGGCTCGCTGATGCTTTAAGCTGGGTCTTCCCGAGAGGTTTCTCTCCAGCGATGATCCGAGTGAGGGTTTCGCTCGTTCCGCGGAAAGCTTTCTCTTACCCGCGTCGACGCTTGGGTGATGCCTGACCGTTGTCTCACGGATTGCGTTATGCAGCGCATGTTGTCGATTCGCTTGAGTTGAGCGAACAAAAGGGGTTTAAGGTGAAATCCTCCGAAAGACACCCTATTCGACCCGTTCCTGAAGCAGCCACACCAACCCTTAGGCTGCCGAAGGAGCAATCAAACGGCTGCGCTAACGCGAGGGTTGCACCACACCAACCCGGAGTTGCTTCTTCCCCTGCGATAATCGGATTCGGTAGAAGACGAGTCCGTTGAGGGATTGTTTCTTGTGCTATTAGGCATTTGTCAAGTGTCAGTCAACTACCTTTCTCAGCAAAAGTTGGAAGGCTTCGTTGAGCTAGAATAATCAATGAGCCGCGGTATCAAAAAGAAAAACAAAAGACTAGATTCCAGATCAAAAGTAGGTATCAAGGAAGGCCTTCTCAAAGGCACGGAGACCTTGTCTTTCAACTCAGCCACGGCCGAAAACCTCCATTTGATGAAGCTACTTCGTAAGCATCCAAATAGGGTCAAATCTAGGTCTATTCCGTTTAGATGATCAGTTGAGAACTTTGCGTGATGCTTGTCGGCATGAATGCCTGGGGGTGGGCACAGGCTTACTCTACGCCTTGGAGTAGCTAAGGTTCCAAGCTGAATCAAATAGAATTACCGGGGCTAATAAAAAGACCATGTCTCCCCGGTACATATGGCTAGAAAGGCTTTCACACTTCGAGGCCTTTGACAAAAAAAAACAGGTTCTCTTTTCTTTTTTTTATCTTCAGAATCTCAAGTTCAAAAAGTCATTTTAGCCAAACAAGCAAAGGAATGAGCGCCTCGCCTTTACTCTAATAAGGGCGTTAGCGCAGTGCGAGTTACGGAACACATTTTTGCTTTGCTATGCTACTAATACGCGTATTTGCTCTGCTATTCTGCCCTCACCTCTCCAGCTGGGCGTAGACTCTTATGGGAAGAACTGCTATCCGTGCGTCAGTTGTAATCTCTCCCTTGGTGTGTGGGTGGGGATTTCACACGACCCTTCTTCTTGCGGATAAAAAAGGGTGGCAGAAAAGGCATTTTTTGTAGCATGGAGGAGTTTGCTGACTTCATTCTGGTGGCCAGTCTGGTTGAGCTTCCTCTGGGTGGATCTGACTATACTTAGACCAAAAGCAAGGTGAAGCAAACATTCAGCGCAGGTTAGATCGCTTTCTTATATCCAATGATTGGGACATCACGTTTCCCCATCCAAAGAGCTAGTTCCCGATCCATCTCTGACCACCCCCAGCAAGCTACGCACACTTCTAGCGCACAAGCCCCTTTACTCTGCAGTAAGCGCACAAGCCCCCCTATGGAGTCAAGCTGGCTCGCTTCGCTTTGAGAAGCAAGTAACTTCACTTCAAGCTGGGTAAGGGAAGGCAAGGAAGTAACTGAGGGAAGGGACCTTTACCATTTCGCTTCTTCAAGCTAGTAGCCTTTGTGCGGCTGACTCCTGCCTTTCTCAATCATTATGATGAGTGCCACATCTCTAAGCCTCGATCTCAATCTGCTATGCTTACGCACAAGACTACCCCTCTTCCCGAAAGCTTCGCGGGCACTAAAGCTGCAAGTAAGCTCACGGGCATACGCGATAGGGCACTAAAGCTGCAAGTAAGCTCTCGGGCTCATGCTTGCTACTGCTCTCGGGCACGCACTGCGCTCCTGCTCCTCGCTCCGTTCAACTCGTGCTTCTTCTTCTCTATCTTATCTTAATTTCGTATATAATAACAGTGTCTTTCTTCATTTAGTAAGCTAGTTGATCGAGAAACCTGCGCCCAAAGTGCTTTCGCGAAAGCCGGTCACCGTTTGGCTAAGATCCTTGATGACTTATGAAGAAAGCCAGACTTCAAACAGTAGGGCAAAGAACATAACATTATAATATGAATGATATCTGAGAATAATAGCTAAGTGTAGCCTGTGACCTTCAAAGCTTGCTCAATTCTCCTTCCCTTTCCCTTCATATTCTGTTGAAACTCATTCCCCTACCCCGGCAACTCACTCTTTGCCAGTGAAGTCCTCCCACATCTTGACCCACTCGCTCGCTATCTACCTTCCCCACCGCCCTTCTTCAATAATTTCCGAGACCTTCGCAACACTAGACAAAGCGGTATCATTGCGTAATCTATCCCCAAAAGAATCAATAAGGCGGCCCACCGGGAGCCACGGGTCGAACCATAAATTAGTGGTGGACCCATCTCCAATGAGATGTCGGATACACCATGTAGCGAAGTCCCTAACACGAAGAATGCCTCGCCAAGCCCAAGAACAATCCCAAGGAATCTCTTTTTTCTTTTTTTATTATAATTAGAATGAATTATGAGAATAATTCTAATAATAGCTAAGCGGGCACTAAAGCTGCAAGTAAGCTCTCGGGCTCGGTTTTTCCTGAACCCATAGTTCTAGTTTCTCTCGAAATAAGATATTTCTTTTCTTCCGAAGTCGCATTTCCCGCAGCAGCATCCAAAGCAGCAGCTAAAGCCTCATTCCGGACTGAGACCGTAGAAGAGTAATCATTTACCTAGGTCACTTGCCGAATCTCAAGGTAGAGACGAAGCTTCCGAAGACCCTGAATCCACGGGTCCAGGTAATGTGAATAGATAGGTATAGGCCCTTTCGGCCTGACCGAACTGAAATCAAAGGGGCGCAACGGCTTTTCATAGGCGGAGGCTTGAGCGCTTTCTGGCTCGCTTCAAGCCTGAAAACGCAAGATGTTTTCTTTCTACTTGGCTAAGATGTCTTCTTTCTTTCATTCTCATTGATGAATGAATTTGCATTTCATTCTTTCATTATCTTTCTAAATTGATGAATGAATTTGCAAGGATGTCTTATTTCTTTCATTAGAATTTCTGAAATTCTTTACATTTCTTTCTTGAATTCTCATTTCTAAATTCCTTTTTGAACGAATTATATGTATAATTCTTCTTCTTTTTAAATCTATTTTACCCCGTTGCTTGTACTTTGATTGTCGAGATTGGGTTGGTGTTCAGTGTACCTATCTGTATCGAAAATCAAAGAATGAAATTACAATGAATGAAATTGAATTTCAAAAGAAAGAAAAAGAATGCCAAACGCGCTACGGCTTTCGCGCTTGAGTTTGATTGCTCCCTGCATTCGGGGTGAATGAGCCAGTTCCGTTCTAATCTGAACGGGACGGGATAGGACCAAGGGTAGGAGACTGATTAATCCGGGCGGAAGTCAGATATAGAATTAGGAATCACTTGACGTTTGACCTTGACAAAAGACAGCGCCTCCTCACTTACTAGCATACGATCAATTCTCTCCAGAATTCTATCTCTTCCTCTCCTTATCTTTGTCCAGGTGAAGAATCCACTTGATGGAGACCAGAAAGAAGAGGCTTTCCTGGAAAGATTAGAATTCCTCTATTAGATTAGCATTCCCCAATCTACCGCCGCTGCTATCTTAGACAACTATTGAAGTGAAGATCCAAAGGCGAACAGCCACCTAAACGAGTTCTGCGGCTACCGACGATCGCAAGTTTGGTTGGTAAGTAGGCTTTCGAGGCTCAACTACTTCACTAGCTGAGGCACTTCTAGCGGACCTACCGATCATGCAGGGGAATCCAGCAAGAATAGGCCAAAAAGCGTAGGCTTGTTTCCTGCGCTCACGCCTGCGAGCGAAGCGCTCAAAGCGATGCGAGCCAGCTTGTAGTAAGAGGGGGGCACTTGCAGCCTTATCTCGCGTTTTCACTGCCCGCCGTACGTGACTTAGCAAGCGTTTGGCATTCTTTTTCTTTCTTTGTTTTATTTCAGAATGAGAATTGAAGAAATGAATTGAATTTCATTCTTTCATAAATAAAACATATTACAATTTAAATTGAATTTTGAGCTTCAATTTTCTAACTTTCTATTGCTCTCCTTGCACCCTTTTGTCTCCTTGTCTGTCTTCCCTCTCTTCCGGTTGTAAGAGTCAAGTTGTGCCTATCTAACGTTATCATTCGAATCCTTTCAATTGAGTGCTTTCCTTCCGTAGGACTCGGCTGTCCAGTTAGTCTTGCTTCCTATTTTGTGCCCTATCCTAAACGAAGAAGGGTTTCCTCCCGCTGTAGGTAATCAAGTGCCTACAGTACGCGAGAAAATAGGAAGAAGCAGTTTCGCAAAATCTAATGATTACCTGTCTTCTTCTTCTCGATAAAAAGGAGGATCAGTCAGAACCCAGAAGCGCTGCTATCAGTTTATGTGTTCATATCCCTTCCAATAAGTAGAATGTAGTATTTTGAGTAAGGATGCATCATAGGAAGGATAAATCTAGCAATTACCTCACCTTTTCGCACCAGATAGTTCGTATACCACTGGGTGATTTTTCCATGTGAAATAGATGGGCCATAGATAGCTAGCGGTAAGAGATCTACCTTGGGATGGTACTCGTGAAAAGCCTAGTCAGTAGTCCCAGTACTGCCGAAACTGGGTTAGAGATGAGATGGATCAGTAGAACATGTAATTGGACCTTAACCTTAGGAGCCTAATCTGTATAAATCTAGTAGTGCTATTCCTGGGCCATATCTACACAGTTCCATTGGTTTTTCCTTCGCGCACGATTAAAAAGTTGTAGTGAGAAACCGTATCATCGTTTTCACACAGCTCACCCAGAAAGAGTTCAATCCTATACTCTCTTTATAACTTCTACACTTCGCTTTCTCGCTTCTCTTTTTTGATTTTTCACTACTGTTAAATCCTGTAGCGCCGGTCCCTACGGACCAGAAACCTGTTCATTTTCTTCGCCAGGTGGCTATAATTCTTAATATTATAGTATGGTTATGGGAGTCAGGGTCGTCTCCTCGGCTGCTACCTTCCCCAAGGCCGGGATTGCGTCTGTTCGGGCTTGGGCGGTTTTTCTCCTTTTTTTCTATTCATTGGGCTTTCTTTCTGATTCCCACTCCTTGCTGCAAGAAAGAACCTTCCTTCGGATCTTTGGGCGGTGTTTGGACTTAGGATAGCCCCTCTCTTGCTCGCGGGGCAATAACAATAGCCGGCAGTGTCTGCTCATCTGAAGGTCCCTCTTTTGCTCGCTGGGTCTCTTCCTTCGTCTCTTCACTTTCCACGATCCTTCTTGGGCACATTCGTGATAGGTGTCCATGTTCGTGGCGGATCATGCACCCGAAGGGAACGGCACCCTTTCATAGTCCAGGATACTAAATGGTATGCCTGGAACTAAGAGGATTATGGATTCTGGCAGGCCTTTGTCCAGCCGTGACACATATCAAGGCACCTTTTTTGACTCCTTGCTTGTCCAGAGGGCTCCCTGCTTTAACAAACTCCCCTGCCTAATAGAAAGGTGCTTTCTGTTCGCCTAACCTAAGAAGTCACTACTAATAGCTGTTCGCCTACTTACTAGACTCTAGTAGGCTACCTGAATCTATTGAACATTTATCTTATTTGATTTGAGAATCTTAGTTAGAGATTTTGAATACACTATAGTGAGGAGATTCTCCTGTTTCGTATTCTTATGATGATTCGGATGCCGATGCTGATGTTGATGTTTCCTCGCGACCAACCTTCCCCTCTTCCGGTTATGGTAAGAGAGTCTGTCCCTCTGCTCCTATTGATTTTGGTTCTAAACCCATAGAGTCGAGGACTGGTGTTGTTGGGTTGGTTACTTAAAAACCACAAACGGATGGCGCAAGAGCAGCTGCGGCTAGGAATGAGAAGGGCGGTGGATTAGCTCGGGTAGTCTCAGTAGCGGAGAATATTCCCATGATATGTGGTTCCGTCAGGCGGGACTCCTACATTAGCGAAGAGAGCTCTCACAGGCCTTGGAGGACCGAACCCATACGCAGAGGAAGAAGCAACGGCCCGCATGGCCACACCAACCCTTTCGCGCTAGGCGAGGCTCTGTAAGACCTCGCGTTAGCGCTTTAGTTTGATTGCTCCTTTGATTCGAAAGAAAGGGGCGTTGTTGATTCGTTAGAAACGGCAGGATCCATTGGCTAAAAAGAAACCTGAGATGTTGGTTCGACGTCTGAAACAACAGCTTAAGATTAGGACTATGAAACCTCTGGGACTGATTCCTCGGGTAGATCAAATTTCTCATTTCAAGGTTGGTGAATGGACAAAAAAGAACCTTCGAACCATGCAGGACAGCCTGTCACGCTTAAGGTGTAAAAAAAGAAAGTAGGCCAGAAACAGAATAATCGGTTGGTTCGATAGAAACTGTTAGATCTGTTTGTGTTTGCTAGGAAGAAAAGAAGAAAGAGGAGGCTATAAATGGTTTGGCCGATGCCGATTCGTATGGCAATGCGGACTCTAGATGTAATGAAAAAAGAATCTTTTGACTTTTTTCGCATCCATGAAATCAGATAAATGGGAAATGAATTATCCAGAAATGGATTGGAAAAAGAAATTCAATTATATTATTCAGGACTCAAAATAAAAGTCAAGTCAGGCACTGCTGTGATGACTTACTTCCACACTATGGATGTACTCAAAAAAGTGAAAGCAGGACATGAGACATCATCTTTCTTTCTCAATCGTATCCGTAGCTCCAGACTCCTTGGATTTTCTTTTATGCTTAACGAAAGTTAACGAAAGGAAAGAGGCCTCGGCCACCAATGCCAATTGGGCCCAGAGATGATTTAATCAGCTTGATTGACAATATCCTCGTTAGCTCCCCACCTTTGCCGGACACAATGCGTTGTTGAGTTGATCGATGCTTCGGAATCATTCATAGGAAGAGAAATCTGGTAGTGAGAACTATCGTTTCGTAATGCTTGCGAAAGAAAATAATCGAAGTAATCAACCCGTCCGAATAAGGACGACATCTTTCCTCTTTCTGGTGGTACCCCGGTGCAGTCACAGCACAGCCAACAAACCATTTTGGATTCGATAGCAGGCTTATAGCTCCCATCTGGAAATGGAAAGAAAAGAAACATGGATGCATCCGCCCGGGTACACAAGCTTCGTAACAACCAGTCAGCTGATGCCGGCAAGCTCATTCGTGTAAGCGAACCAGTGGTTCCCGACTACAAAGGATATCGTTACTCAACAGTACTCGAAGTCGTCCAACCATCCTGCAATTCCTTTAAGGAACATGGTAAAAGCCCGATGAAAATCATTCCCTCCCTTCGGTCGCCTCGCGCGTATTCCCACGTGTGCTCCTATCTGGCGTGCGCTTACACACCGAAGGCTTTGCGCAGCCCCTTTCAGCTTGCATTCTCCGGCGTGGTTTGCCCAATTCTGTGAGTTAAAGGGTGAGTGCAGATCCTTTTGAAATCAATGTGGCGAAGCGAACTAGGTGACCTCAGAGGGGGGATGCACCCTAATTCCCTCAGGTCGAGTTCAGCTGGACGAGTTACTTAGTTTGTAACGTCAGATACAAAGGGAACTGAACTGTCAGATCGAGTGAGGAAAGACTTAGTATGGCTCTCGATGGATGCGAGATAGATGTTAAATGCATCTTGTACCGGGGATCAGATATGAAGTTTCGAATCTTGACTTGACCCAATGCCAGCTATATAAACAAGTCCTGCTAAGCAAGCTCAACTCAAAGATGCTCGGTTGAATGAACGGGAAGCTGCGGAACCAACTCAATAATCATCGAGAAGGGCATTGTAGCGGCGGGTTGAACAAGCTTTTCAAGTCCCAGGCTATGATACCGATCAAGCTTCGGAATTTGCTTTTTCAAATCCCAGGGCTAAAGGTGGGAATAGATTGTAGAAGAAAGGTCCGCTGAAGGATCAACTGAAGCATCAAAAGCAGAATTTGAAGAAAGAGATTCATAAACATAGATAGGATATAGAAGCATCCTCAGCTGCATTTCCCGATACGAATACTGTTGGTGGAGCAAGGGCTGATGCTATAGTTCTTTCAATTCAAAATCCCAAGTGTGAAGCTGGAATTGATGATTCTCATCATAAGGGAATTGAATGCATGATCTTGTTTCTTTTTCTTTTCCTAAGAGAATGATTTTCTAAATTCAACTTATTAAGCTTCAAGCAAAGAATTACGATAGAGTAATTCATTTAAGTAGCGCTCCGCAGCGCGCTATAAAGCAGCGAACGAAGGAAGAGCGCGAAAGAACGCAATCGCGCGATGCAAGGGTTGCGCTGGCTGCAAGGGAAAGGTGTGCTGCACGGGTTGCGCTCGCTGAAAGGGAGGGCGGCGGGCGGAAGAGAGATAGCATACAAAAAAGTAGCCAACCAAGAGAGCGGAGATATAGGCTAGCTAAATGCCCTAAAACCGTGTACGAAAGGGCCCGCGATCCTGGGAGTATATGGAAACCCAGGACCCACCAAGCACTTAGGAACGTGTTGTGAAAGTGGAATAGAGTTTCCCGTTAAAATGATGACTTCAGATGTATCCAAGTTTTGTTTTAAGGGCTCCATGCTAACGAACCGTGGCCACAGTACCTGTTTCTCTCGAATCCCCTGAGGATGATGTGGGGAAAGGAGAAAAAGAAGTCGGAGCTTATCAACCATAGGAATGCCCAATCGACTTGACTTTGCGAGCTACGAGGTCTATTTTAGTTTAGCGCACTTGACTGATTGATTTTCGTATACAATAATCACATACGTTGCTTATAAGCATTCTGAGAATCGTATCAGAAACCGAAGTCTCTTGCGAGGGGCGCCTCGAGTGGTTAAAACATGACAAGTACAAGAGGAGGAATCGGGGAGGGCCAGATGCCTCGACCTTAGCTCTCGTCCAAAACCTAACAAACAAGCGTAACAATAGATAAGAAAAAATGAATGCCAGAGATAGAAAGGGTTCTCCTGGTCAAAAATATGTTCCTATCTGGGACAAATCCAGTTGTCCAAACCCCTGTGGCCTCTCCACAATCACTCTCTTTCTCTCCTGACAGAAGCCTTGCTAATCATTTTTCAACACTTCCACTGAAACAGACGACCGAATTGAAGCAGTCTTGGTGGTATAGCTGAAACTCAATGTCTTGGCGACCGATCCACTCCTACAACTTCTCGTAAGGGATTCGTCATAGATATTGTATTCAGACCGGAAGACCAGGACGGGCAATACAAAAAATCAGGGAATCCGGACATATTAAGGCAGGTAGTCTCAGAGCGAGCATTTCTGATGCAAACACCATTATCTTCTCAACCCACCACATCGTAGCCTCGTTTAGTTCATAATTGTCCCTGTGGATGGTCTTCGGGGGCAGGCGTCTCCCCCCATTAGGCCACATCAAAATCTATTTAGAAAATCCGCATAGTGAGAAGTAGAACTGAACAAGGTACGATGCCGACGTCTGTTCCGCTGAACGCACTCCGTCGCTTGTGAAGAAACATACCGAAAAAAGAATAACTGCTTAGTTTTGTTTTGAGCTATACACAGAGCAGTATCTTTGTGTGTCCAGCTTAGCGCCGGTTAAGTCGAAAGAAGCCCTTTGCGCTTGGGCTAAAGCGAACTTCTCAAATTCAGTGCTCAAACATACTTGTCCAATATAACGTGCACCGGACTTGATAGATCTATTTTGGAAAAGCTAGAGGTCATCTCGGGGAAGCGCTATCTTAGTTCGATTAGGCGGATGCTGTTGAGCCGATTGTTTGAATCCCAATCGCAAAATAAAGAGCTTCATAATAAGGTGAGGCAGAGTCAAATGAAACAAGTGGTTCTTGTTCATTTAGTAACGCACAGGTTGTTCTTGTACATTGTACATTGAAGAACCGGGCCAAATAGACAGAACACCCGCTCCGGA
>NW_027182252.1:75000-102500 GCF_029961685.1 Aristolochia californica
AAAAGCCGTCCTTTCAGTGACTCATAGGGCTTCCCTCAGCTCAGACTGGAAAAGTCAGAAAAACCAGGACCGGAATGATTATCCCTGCCTGATGGGTCTACATTCATCCCTGAATGTCGTCAGGTACTGTTCACTTCCCCGCCATTCTTGTAACCGTCACCTGTAATCCGCGCAGGTGTGTCCGCACCCCCTTGAGTGGACGAGAAAGAAAGGATTTCTAGGAGCGCTTCAAAAGAAGGCCCCGCCGCAAGCGCACACGCCAACGAAGTCTGCAGCCCCCTATGGCCTTGGGGCTAAGCGCACACGGCCCTTATAGCAAGAGTAGCCCCCCTTTACACAAGAGAGCGAGAAGCGCAAAGTAGCAATTGGTGCTTCTCGCTTGCCCTATTGTTATAAGCGCCCCTTTAAAGCAGGCACTGCAACTGCTGGCCCTATTGCGTCAAGGTCAGGGGCTGCAAGTGCCCGCTTTCTGGCTCGCCTTGTAGCGGGCACCCGCGCTTCGCTCGCAGGCTTTCGCGAACTGCAGGTGTTCCAACCTTCTTTTGAAGCTTGTTCCAGACCCAGGAGTTCACTTTCCCGTATGAGCATTCGGTACATGTATAAGTCCGTGGAAGAGTTAAAGGGTCACCACTACTGAGGATCTCCCCCCTAATCTTAGATAGGTCGTCTGAGGGTTCGCCGCGGTTCATTGCTGTGCTTACACACTAGGCTACCCTTCTCCGAAAGCTCATAAGGACCACCTACCACTAGTCTTCGGCCGGAGGGGTTTATTGCACAAAAACGCCGGGACGCAGGCTCCCGCAGAGTCCAGCCCAACGAATGTCAGATGCAAAGCCCCGCACCTCATTAAGATCATATTGGCATACTCTCCCAAAAAAAAAAGAGCAGACCCCATTGAAGACGAGAGTGAGGTACAACAAGGCCATTTCCGTCCACCGCCCTTCTCACGGAGCCGTACGTGGACGTGACCGCTCATACAGCTCCCAGCCAGCAAGCAGTTTGCCTTCCTCTACAAGGAATGGAAGTGTGGATGAATCGACATCAAATAGAGGAATTCTGTGTTGTGTTGATTTTCAGCAATAACATGATAAGAGCATCCAAAAAGAAAAAACACACTAAGGACCGGACACAAAAGAAACAAGAAGAGGGCCGATCCTATGTTCGTTTTCGCCCTGCCCCGATGATGCGCTTCTAGCTCGCGGAGCTACATACCGGAAAAAGAAAAAGACTCTCTCTATGACTTTGAGAAGAGTTGGTTTGACCGACGAACTACGCGGGAAATACGAGATCTGGGCAAGCCGCTACATGTTCTCCCCTTGCCCTTGAACGATAGAAGAACTACTTATCTTAGATACCGGTCGATCGGTTCGCATCTATGGTCAATCAAATCAATGGGTCCGCGGATCTCTTCTTCTATACGAGAAATCGCCATCTCGTAGCACCACCACGACACCGATTCTCGTTTTTCTTCCGAGCCCCCCATGCCGTGACTTCGACTTTTAGTATGATGAATGAGTGGAAAGATCTTTATAGAAGTCCCTCTCCGATCCAACCAAAGAGTTCGTTTCGTTTAGTTTTTTTAAGTATATTTCTTATTATTATTATTAGATAGAATATTATTCATTGCCTTTTTCAGTAGAATCCCCGGTTCCAAACGACTGCGGGTAGCTGCCAAGAAGAATTAATTCCCGAAGGGGTCCAAAAAGACTTCCTTTCGAGTAATACAGGGACGGACTGAGACTCCTAACTCCCGATGCAGGAGCAGGAAGATAAATGAGGAGGAAGAAGCAACGGCCCTATTTGCCACACCAACCCTCGCCTAGCGCGCGTTGCGCTAACGCGCTTGAGTTTGATTGCTCCCTTCCCTTTGCTTTCAATCTGTCTTGTGCCACTCCAGCTTTCACTCAAGCCATTCTTTGCCTGTCGACCTTCACTCTTCCTCTCGCTTCCTAACCAAATAAGCTCACTCCTTTTGGTGTTGCTCCACGATCTTAAAGTGGAACTACGATATAAATAAGCGGCGGGCTGATCTGACCTGCGCGTCTGCCTTCCTTTCGTCACTACGACTTGGTTTCGAAAGAAGGCTTTCACTGGACCAAAGACCTCGAGAACGCCTGCCGCGAGAATTCACAGGTTCGTTCACTTACCAGCACGTTTTCGTACCTTAGCAAGCAAGCTGCCGCGACCTCAGGTCTGCAAGCACCTCTGGTCTCAGCTCTAAAGCCAGAACAACTTCCTGCTGGCCGCAAGCACCTCTGGTCCTAAGCACCCCCGGTCTCCAGGCTTTTAGCAACAGGGAGACAAGCTTGAAAGCCACACTTGCACACGACACTTGCTCCTTTCTTTCCTTTCAGTCCTGTCGAAAGATTTTTATCTCACTTCTTTGGGCCTTCAAGCCAAGTTCAAATGGAGAGCGTTTTTCACTGATTTTTTTGGTGGATCGGTCTGGTTCTTGCTTGAGTTTCTTCCTTGCGCACTCAACCATCCCCTGGTCAAGCTCTGGACGAAGCTCGCGCTCGGCCCCTCGGTGACTTTTTCTGTTTCGTTAAGGAGACTTGTCAACGGTGGTGGTTCGCAAAGCGGATCGTTCCCCTTTTTCTTTATAGACAAGTGTCACTACCCTCCTGGTCCACACTGGGTTTGGCGGAGCGATGTCACGACTGTCAGAAAATCACTAGAAATGGTGAGGCACGAATGTTGGCACGACTCGGAGGAAGAGATAGATCCAGCTTTTAGGGAAGTCAGGGTTTTGAACGGATAGAAAGAGCTCGTTCAGAGAAGGTAGGTGGGGGGAAGCGGAACAGCTGTGTTGGTTCAATCGGGAAATGGCCGATCATGCGGGTTGAATGCATTTGCTTTCTTATTCAAGCAGCTCGTTGCTACACGATCAGTCAAGCTAAGCTAAGAGAGAAAGGCGGCAGTCCTTCCAATCAAGCAAGCGACCAACCAATTCCAACGATTGCAGTGACAGCAAAAAAAGCTAGAAGTATAGGCTTGCAGGATCAAGTGGGAAGAGCGGAACTTGACAGGTCTCGCAGCTACTAAGCTAAAGGGCAGCTCAGCTTTCATAAATTGCTACCGCATCTGCGCTTTGCTACGATTTGGTGCGGAACTGAAAGCGGCAGAAAGAAAGCTTAACGCAAGCGACATAGGTAATCAAGCAGCAATCGAGAGCCGCCACCTAGTGGTGGCGAATTCAACCAACAGAGAAAGCAAGCCGAGCCTCTTCCTTGTTCCTTAGGCTGCCGCTGCCCTTTGAGGGCTCATTAATGAGTCGGCTTTACTTTACGAGAATATCTAGAATTTCATTCCTGTGGATTGATGTAGCTTTCATTCATTCTGAAGTAGCTCTTTCGAGAACTTCTGTCGTCGTGTGTAATCGAATGAAATTGAGGTTCTTATTTGACTATTTCTTTGCTAGAAGCACTACCGGAACGCTTTGAAGTCTCGCAAACTCCATTGCTTTGCTTGAGCGAACCACTATGCTTGGCTGCTTATGGCGCTTCAAAAGTGGCATAATTGACTAGTTTTTTTAGATTCTTAAGACCGGAAGGAAAATGGGCTACGAAGCCTCTGTTCAAAAGTAGCTCGGGTGCACAAGACAAGTTAATTAGATCAAAACCGGTATTTTTTAGCGCTAATACTCTTCCGTTCCGATTCTACGCTTTCCTTTCTTATGGTATGGAGCAGGGAATGTTCTCTTATGTCTATTCCTTTGATACGTCTCCAGACGCGGGCGGATGAAACTCTTCTGAATTCAGATTCGGCGCCTGAAACGGCTTCTGATTTGGCTTACGATTCGGATTCTAATATAAATGCTACTTCGGGATCCCTTGTTTCGAAAGAGACTGGATTGGAAGGAGAGGTGATCACAGCGGTTCGGAACGCCCAGGTACAGGCTTAAAGCAACATATCGGCCTTACCGCTCCGTGGGACTCTCTTCAGGCACAGAACACAGGATCGACCTCCCCCTTGGATTGACTCCTACCTGTGGAATGAGTGAGTTCCGCCCTGCGTTCCCTCTTTATTGACCTGTTGACTCCTCCCTTTTGATTGAGTGAATGACACCTTACAACCACTCTTGAATGAGTTCCCCTCCTGGCCCAATGCAAAATAAATGCATGTTGGGTCTTTGAAACAGTTCGAATCATTTAGATAATACTCAGTTTGATCTGTTTTACCGAGAAGGTCTACGGTTCGAGTCCGTATAGCCCTATATATTTTGACATCCTTGTCATTTTGACATTTTTGTGTAGCTCTCATTTTCTCACATTAGTGCTTGTGGCTGGCCCGCGCGGTGGGTTGGCAAAGCAAGTAGTCTTCTGTTTCTGCACAATACTTCTTTCTTTTTTATTCCAACCTAATCTAATGAAATTGTTCATCATTCCAATTCTACTGGTCCTTCCTTCCGATACAGACTTTATGCAAGCAAGAAGATTGGGGGCCCGTTTGAACTTGCACGGGCTGGGGATCCTTCTGACTCATCGCTTTGTTGTTCCACAATAACTCCAATGCAATGCATTGTTTCAGAGATCAAAAATGGACGCTAACCTATAACCTAAACGTATCAACGTTTGCACCCTCTTCTATTTCTATGAGTCGATTTTAGGATTTGGTCTGTCGAATCGTTCAACAACGCCTGATTCCATTAGAAGTCTCTTATGCGGATCATTTATGATTCAGCCGATTCTACGACTGTGGTACACTCCATTGTGTGGGTTTACTTCAAAGGAAACAAACCTTTTTATTGTCACGAAACCTAACCCCTTGGGTAGTCTTATAAGATGTTATTAACAAGTCTTTCGAGTCATTTCAAAGAATTTCAAATCGCGATTTTGAGTCCTAGAAATTGGTCCGAAATGGAATGACTTCTTCAAGACTTCTATTCTAAGTCTAATTAAATAACTCGATTCTTTATTCTCTCTAGGGGGACCATCGGGGGTAGGGAGTACAAGTCAAAAGTCTATAATTTGGTATAGGAATCCATGAGTTGTTATATATATATTTATATGGAAGGATTCCTCACAATTTAACAGATTGAATCAAATCAATTAAGTATAAATTTGGGACAAAGGGAGAGAATCTAATTGGCCGATGCATTCTATTTCCGTATCTGTATCGAATCAATAGAAAGAATGACGATCCTCTAACCAGACCCTAATGAAAAGAATACATCAACACAAACCAAGTGGAATATACCATAAATCCTAAGATAGAAATCCCTAGGCATTCTACTACATCTGACTATTTGTGATATTATAAATCACAAAGAATAATCAAAAAAGAAAAAACTAGCTATTATTCTCAGAATTAATTAATATTATAATAAAGAAAGAAAAATCATTCTTTATAGCATAATATTGTATAGCGCATTGGATAAGCAAGCAAGAAAGCATTGAAGGCAGCTCGCCCTAGCTCTTGCCTACTTCTCCTAGCCCTCCCGCCCTTGCTATCGAAGGAAGCTCCTGCTCGAAGCGGTTTACCTCCTTCCTATATAGTAGAGGTCTACTCCCTTGCTTACCATTGAATGACAAGACCTGGCATTTCCACCTCTCCCCGCATACTATACTTTTCTTTGATCTTCGTCACGACCTAAGCCTCATTCTTTCTCTTATTATCGCCGGCTCGGGGTTGGTTTAGTCGCTCGCCTCGTGCCTCGCCTTCCCCTTACCGTAAACAGGGAAGGCTCGTCTACTCTCTTCTCTCGGCTCGCTTGCATCCTAATAATTTACATCAATAGATAGGAATTCTTCAATCTTTCTAGTCGGGATAAAACCGTACCTTTACCTCACACCCTCTTTCCTTAACCCGGGATGGTTATCCGCGGGCCAGCTTTTCATCGAAAATTGATTCGGGTTCGGGATAGTCGGGCTGACCGATTGGTCAAATTCGACCTCTCGGTTTTTACGCTCTCACGGATAATCTTAGTGGCGAAAGGCCAGGATTACCAGAAAACGAGCATAGTTAACCCGCCCACTACTGAATCCGAGGAGATCTTCCTCGAGGTATGAAAGCGGGCCCGTTCCCTCAAAGAGCGATATGCCCCGGCGACGTTTACAACGCCGCTGGAATTGGGGCTGCATTGGACACCCTTCAGGTCGTCTTCCCCTGTGAGACGGTTTAGGAACCGGCCCTACACCGCTTCAAAAAATGATCTGGGAGCTTAAAGCTGTGTCCTTATGGGACCGCGCTTCGCAACTGGGTTGTATGAGGGTGGATGACCCTGTCCGGGCCGCCAAACATATATGGGCGTTTGACGAATCGTTCTTGAGCTGGTCTTCCCGGTACATCCTACCACTGTTTTCATATTTCTTCTTTCCGAGAACTCTCTTTGCGGGTGATCCCGCTGGAGCTCCTGACTCCTCCGACGGCCCAATGACTATCGACCTTCCTTTTCACTTGTCGGAAGGTACGGGTCGTGGAGTAGCCACTGTGGACGCCACTTCAGAAATGAAAGCGGCAGCCGCCCTTACAGGCATTCTAACCTTAGCGTTTGACGAGTGCATCCGCAAGGTTGGAATACAGTCATATGAAGAAATATTAACTCAGTTTCCGGTTGGACGACTGGGGTTTTAAGGAAGAGGGGGCAGGTAAGCTTAGGGTGTTTGCCATCCCTAATTCCCTAAAGCAAGCGCTTCTTCGCCTTGCTCACGATTGGTGCATGAAGGTTTGACGGTCCATTCCTATGGATGGTACGTTCAACCAGACAGCGCCTCTCGCGCGCTTGACGAATATCTCAACCTTGTTTTCGTTCGATCTTTCATCGGCGACCGTCCCTTTGGAATTTCAGCGGGCCTTGGTTGAGGCGTTATTCGACGAGCATCTTGCTAGTGCTAGGGTTTGTTCTGGGCTTGGGGTGAATACCTTCATTGCCCCGGCAAACTCTGCTAGGGAACCAAAGAAAGTCCGTTTCTCCACTGGACAACAAAAGAAAAATGCAATCTTTCTAGTCAAAGAAAAGAATGACGCGTCACGTAATTTATACAGAACCTCCAAGCTCCTCCTTATCATCAAAGGATAT
This sequence comes from Aristolochia californica, assembly GCF_029961685.1. NCBI lineage: Eukaryota > Viridiplantae > Streptophyta > Magnoliopsida > Piperales > Aristolochiaceae > Aristolochia > Aristolochia californica. The sequence continues at coordinate 82,022 of NW_027182252.1, forward strand.
CTAGAAAGGAGAATGTTTTTGTTAATTGGGGAACACGACCTGGTGCTGTCCTAACCTCTGTCGGTCAGTAGCTGTTATCTTCCATTCTTGGTGATCGGATTTCTCTGTCTACTCCTCTACTCTTGTTCCAATGGAATGACTATATGTAACAAAGACTATGATCCTTTCTATATAAGTTCTTTGGGGCATATTTCGTAGAAAGAAGATGACTCGGCCTTAGACTTTCCCGGTCGTTCTTTTGTGGAGTCAAGTTTGAGCTCTTTCGGTAGACGAGTCTTCTTCTCCTCCATCCAGCTGGGATGCGCGCTTGCCCTATTAGTCAGGCTAGCAACGGCTTTCAGCCAACGAGCGGAGCCCTTACGGCGTCAAGTGCCCTAAGGCTTGTGCGCGTTGTGCCCGCGGGCGTGTGCGCTGTGCGAATGGGCAGCAAGTGCCCGCGGGCTAGGCTAAGCGCACACGCCCAAAGTCGCAATAGTAGCCATGCGGGCCCCTTTACACAATAGGGCGAGAAGCGTGCGCCTATAAAGCGCCTTTACACAATAGGGCCCAATAGGGCAAGCGCCTAAGCGCCTATTGCGACTTTGGGCCCGCTTTGGGCTCCTTTATGGCTTGGGGGCCTTAGGGCTTGTGCGCTTGCGGCGGTCTTTTGAAGCTGGGTCAAACTCTAATAAGCAGAGGGGGAGACACATTCATGAAAAGTGAGAAGCCGTGCCGTGGGGGACTGACTTTATATGAATAGATCTGACTTACGGGTAACAGTAGGAACATCTATTAGTCCGTATCGTGGGTCTACTTGTTACAAAAGGCGAACATCCCCATTCCAAAACATTCACATAGGTCCTCCGGCGGGCATCGAAAAGGGGACGAAAAGAGTCTATTTACCTTTTTCTTAATATTCCTGAATGTATCACGGCCCTATCTATTCATCTTTTTATTAAAAAAGAAAGAGTTCCGCATCTCTCCGGGGCCCGGGGAACAAATAGGCGTGGGGAAGAGGGAGAGGGGGGGCTACGAGCCCTCTCCCGTAGCAGTTCCCGGACCAGCCACCCCTTCCTTCCCCTTCGCCCGGCCTGGTGAGGTCCGAAGAGATAAGATCTCTCTTTCGAAGTGAAGTGATAGGAAGAGAAGACTGCAGGCGGGAGATCTATATTCATTACACCCGGCCCGGCGGGTATAGATCGAAGTCGGAAATTTCTCATCCGCCCGCCAGCTGCAGAGGGGGTTCGATTCCCGTTATACGCGATGTGGCGAAAAAGACTGAATCAACGAGATATGCCTTGCCCGCATTAAGATTTAAAACTTGTCGTCCACTTTCAGGAAATGTTCGGAACAGAGAACTTACAATAATACAACGCCGCATTCTCCGAAGATTGAGGAACAAGAAGAGATCTATTAAGAGAAAGATTTATCCGAGAGAAAATCTTAACAGTTACATCAAATCACAAACTACACGAAAGTTGTCCCTTTTTCATGGGGATTTACCCATCACGGAGATGCACAGAGGAACAGAACGAACTTCATATATACCTTTTCCACTCAATCCAGAAACAAGATCGGACGTTATTCCGGTTCGTCTCCATTTTCGTGAAACTATTCAAAAAGCAAGGCAGCCGATAAGTCATCGAAGGGTTTGTGTAAATAATGGAATGGTAAGCATTACTCATTTGAAAGTGTCCCACGGTGATCTAATATCTTTTCAAGAAAATGACGCGAGAACCCGCGGTGAAGAAATAAGGAGATCTTTCTATATCGACATATCAGTTGAAAAAATCATAGGCAAATTCCTGGATCACCCGGTAATAATGTGGAGAAGAACCAAAACGGAATGGTTCCGCCTACTCAAAACTAAGAGGGGGTGCCGCCTACTACTCAAATCCCGGTTTTTACAACAGTTGCGTTCTTCTATGCAAGAAGAAGACTTAGAAAGAACTAAGAAGTTTGGATCCGAAAAAGTATGCTTAGGCAGTTCCTTCGCTGAGCACAACAGAATGAAGAGGAATTTGTATCATTTCTTTTTAATATTCTTTTCTTTGAGAAGGAACGAGAAAAACCGAAATCTTCCTACTCGAACAATCAGTCCTTTAGTTAAAAACTCTTCTTTATATAGTAATTCGACCTATTGCTCCGGATCTCCCCATCAGTTTACTAGGAAGAGAAGAATAAAAAGGATCGAACTACCTACTCATTATTCGGAGGTTAATCATAGAACACAAAAAGCGGTGGTATCTTATGGACCTAACATAGGTCACATCCCTCACGACATAAGATTGAAAGATCCAAACCTTCCTCTTCGGAGCGGAAACGGACGTGGCCAAAACATATAAGAAAAGATCGGCGTAGTCGCTCATAGGGACATATCTATCCAGATAGAAGATAGTCTAGATCGATTCATAGATAGATCTCTCTCCATATAGATAGGTATCCATCTCCGTGGATAGAGATAAAGAGATAGGGCCAGATCTTTCAAATCAAAAAAGAGAATTATCATAAATATCCTGGATTCAGATTGATTGCCTTTTTGACGACTCGGTCAAGGAAACATCGTTTTTCAATTGTTACTTGCTTGGTCGGAGCTTGGAGTGCCCCAAGGCACTATTGCTACTTTGGCTACGCACCTGATAGCAAGAGGGCTATAAAGCGCGCTACTTTGGGCCCACTTGCTGCCATGCGCACACGCCCCTTGGCTCCTTATAGCAATAGTGGCACCCGCGCTTCGCTCGCTGGCGTGAGCGCAGGGCTTTCTGGCTCGCCTTGTAGCGGGCTAAAGTCAAGCGCTTCGCTCGCTGGCGTGAGCGCTTTGAGCGAGCAGAGCCCCGGAAACAGGGAAGCCCAGAGCAGTCGACTAGAAGTAGAAGACTGCTGGCCTGAGAGAAGGCGGCCTCTCTCGGGAAACATGGGCAAATTTCTCTTCTTTCTTTTTTCTTCAAAAAAGAGGTTTTTTCTGGGGCCCACCCAATGTCTCTGGTAGTTCGAGCTTGCTTCTAGTACCAAACAAGGGAATCTATTCCTCTCCTTACTCGCCTAAACCTTACTGACTTTTGATTGAGTTTTGCTCTGGAACATGAAGACTTGAAGTCCCTCCGCAGCTCTGTCTTCTAGTCTTTTGTTCTGTGGGCTGTGGAGACGCAGGAGATGTTTCAGCAACTATTCCTACTAATGTTTGTTATTTCCATTACCCAGCTTCAAAAGACCGCCGCAAGCGCACAAGCCCCTTAGCCATAGGGGGCACTCTTAGCCCGTGGGCACTGCTGCCCAAAGTAGCAATAGAGCGAGAAGCCTGCCTATAAAGCCCCTGTACGCAATAGGAGCTTCAAGCCGGCCTAAGGTAGTGCGCTTAAAGCACTCTTGCTATCAGGTATCAAGCCCCTGTACGCAATTGGCGCTTTATAGCTTGCCCTATTGTGCTAATATGAACTGGCGATCAGAACGTATATGGATAGAACTTATAACAGGGTTTAGAAAAAGAAGTACTGCTGGGCCTGTATCCTCTTTTGAGGCTCACTAGGAAGATTATTGGTTGGAACTTCCAGTTATCTTGGTCGGAATCTCATATCAAAGTTCCCGTCTCAGCAAATAATTTGATTCCCTCAAGGGATCGTGATGTCTTTCTATGGAATAGCCGGTCTGTTCATTAGTTCCTATTTGTGGTCCACAATTTTGTGGAATGTAGGTAGTGGTAATGATCGATTCGATAGAAAAGAAGTAATAGTGTGTATTTCTCGTTGGGGATTTCCTGGAATAAATCGCCGCGTCTTCCTACGATTCCTTATGAGATAAATCCAGTCAATCAGAATGGAAGTCAAAGGGGGTCTTTATCCTCGCCGTGTCCTTTATATGGAAATTAGAGGCCAGGGAGCCATTCCCTTGACTCGTACTGATGAGAATTTGACTCCATGAGAAATGAAACAAAAAGCTGCTGAATTGGCCTATTTCTTGCGCGTACCAATTGAAGTATTTTGAAATGAACATTTTTTGATTGTTTTGGTTAAAGAGCTAATTTGAAGCCAAAAAGACCAGATTTATAAGCTCGATGTGGAAGTGGAGGTTCTGGAGACAAGCTACCTGAGTCATGTAGCTCCTTCCGGTTTAGAACAATAAGGAATTCATTTTAACAAAAAGAAATAAGATCTATCGAGCGAACGCTCTAGAAGGAGTGAACCCGACCACTTCACTCGAAGTCCTTTACTCTCATTCCTTTTTTGAGGAATCTGCCCAAGGAAAGGAAATCCCAATAAAGAGAATTTCGTGTGACTCCCAATCCTGTGTTGTTCACGTTCTCATCATCCTTGGTAAAATCAAGTCCACCGCGGAGACATTCATAAACCGCTCTACCGTAGTTCTTCGCCGATAACCCCAATTTTTGTTTAATAGTACATCCCAACAGAGGACGACCATACTTGTTCAATTTCTCTCTCTCAACTTGGATACCATGAGGAGGGCCTTGGAAAGTTTTGATATAAGCAGGAGGAATTCGTAGATCCTCCAGACGCAAAGCTCGTAAGGCTTTGAACCCAAATACATTACCTACAATGGAAGTAAACATGTTAGTAACAGAACCCTCTTCAAAAAGGTCTAAAGGGTAAGCTACATAAGCAATATATTGATTTTCCTCCCCAGGAACGGGCTCGATGTGGTAGCATCGTCCTTTGTAACGATCAAGGCTAGTAAGTCCATCAGTCCACACAGTTGTCCATGTACCAGTAGAAGATTCGGCAGCTACTGCAGCCCCTGCTTCCTCAGGCGGAACCCCCGGTTGAGGAGTGACTCGGAATGCTGCCAAGATATCAGTATCTTTGGTTTGATATTAAGGAGTATAATAAGTCAATTTGTAATCTTTAACACCAGCTTTGAATCCAACACTTGCTTTAGTCTCTGTTTTTGGTGACATAAGTCCCTCCCTACCACTCATGAATTCAGAATTCTCACAACGACAAGGTCTACTCGACATGTACATGTATTAGGCGCGAATGAAATCTTTCACAGGACAGGAATCCTTCACAAAATTCTCAACTAAATATTCTCAATTATCAATTAATTAAAATGGTTCATGTTCATTATTAGACCATGGTATTTGATTCGCCAAATACATCATTATTGTATACTCTTTCATATGTATGGCGCAACCCAATCTTTGTTTTGCAAATTCTCTCTTCTTTTTTGAATCTAAATAGAATAAGAAATTCACTCTTGACAGCGATACATGTTGTATATGTAAATAAATCCTAGAAGGGAAAATAGGCGGAAATCCAGAAATATGCTGAAATTCAAATAAGGAACAACGGCCAATAAGATAGAAATGATGAATCATAAACAGAGTTCAGGTTCGAATTCCATAGAGAATTTGTATGGGATTGTCTATAATGATAGATAAATAAAACACTGACTTATGATTCTTATTCATATTCATCTACTTGATATTTTTTCCTTGAAAAAGGGTTGGTTGAACTTCAAAATTCACTCATTGAATAAATAAACGGTTGAATTAGATTTGGCTGTATGGTACCGGCGAAATCGGGCGCTAACTCCCATTTCTATTTCTTATTGAATTAACCGATCAACTTGATATCGGACATTGATTTTCGATTCGGTAATTATTCGCAATTAATTTCGACACATTTTCTTATTATTATATTATGTTATGAGAATCAATCCTACTACTTCTGGCCCGGGTGTTTCCACGCTTGAAGAAAAAAACCTGGGGCGTATTGCTCAAATCATTGGTCCGGTGCTGGATGTAGCTTTTCCTCCGGGCAAGATGCCTAATATTTACAACGCTTTGGTAGTTAAGGGTCGAGATACTGTTGGTCAGCAAGTTAATGTAACTTGTGAGGTACAGCAATTATTAGGAAATAATCGAGTTAGAGCTGTAGCTATGAGTGCTACAGATGGCCTAATGAGAGGGATGGAAGTGATTGACACGGGGGCTCCTCTAAGTGTTCCGGTTGGTGGAGCTACTCTAGGACGAATTTTCAACGTTCTCGGGTAGCCTGTTGATAATTTAGGTCCTGTAGATACTCGCACAACATTTCCTATTCATAGATCCGCGCCTGCTTTTATCCAGTTAGATACCAAATTCTCTATCTTTGAAACAGGGATTAAAGTGGTGGATCTTTTAGCTCCTTATCGCCGTGGAGGAAAAATTGGGCTATTCGGTGGAGCTGGAGTGGGTAAAACTGTACTCATCATGGAATTGATCAACAACATTGCCAAAGCTCATGGAGGTGTATCCGTATTTGGTGGAGTGGGCGAACGTACTCGTGAAGGAAATGATCTTTACATGGAAATGAAAGAATCCGGAGTTATTAATGAACAAAATCTTGCAGAATCAAAAGTCGCTCTAGTCTATGGTCAGATGAATGAACCGCCGGGAGCTCGTATGAGAGTTGGTTTGACTGCCCTAACCATGGCGGAATATTTCCGGGATGTTAATGAACAAGACGTACTTCTATTTATCGACAATATCTTTCGTTTCGTTCAAGCAGGAGAAGAAGTATCCGCCCTATTAGGTAGAATGCCTTCTGCTGTGGGTTATCAACCCACTCTTAGTACAGAAATGGGTTCTTTGCAAGAAAGAATGACCTCTACCAAAGAAGGATCCATAACTTCCATTCAAGCAGTTTATGTACCTGCGGACGATTTGACCGACCCTGCCCCTGCTACAACATTTGCACATTTAGATGCTACTACCGTACTATCAAGAGGATTAGCTGCCAAGGGCATCTATCCAGCAGTGGATCCTTTAGATTCAACGTCAACGATGCTCCAACCTAGGATCGTAGGCGAGGAACATTATGAAACTGCGCAAAGAGTTAAGCAAACTTCACAACGTTACAAAGAACTTCAGGATATTATAGCTATCCTTGGGTTGGACGAATTATCTGAAGAGGATCGTTTAACCGTAGCAAGAGCACGCAAAATTGAGCGTTTCTTATCACAACCCTTCTTCGTAGCAGAAGTTTTTACCGGTTCTCCAGGAAAATATGTTGGTCTCGCAGAAACAATTAGGGGGTTTCAACTTCTCCTTTCCGGAGAATTAGATGGTCTTCCCGAGCAGGCCTTTTATTTGGTAGGTAACATCGATGAAGCTACCGCGAAGGCTATGAACTTAGATGTGGAGAGCAAATTGAAGAAATGACCTTAAAGCTTTGTGTACTGACTCCTAATCGAATTATTTGGGATTCAGAAGTGAGAGAAATGATCTATTAATAGTGGGCAAATTGGTGTATTACCAAATCACGCCCCTATTGCCACAGCAGTAGATATAGGTATTTTGAGAATACGCCTTAACGATCAACGGGTAACGATGGCTCTGATGGGTGGTTTCGCTAGAATAGGCAATAATGAGATCACCATTTTAGTAAATGATGGTGAGAGGGGTAGTGACATTGATCCGCAAGAAGCTCAGCGAACTCTTGAAATAGCTGAAGCTAACTTGAGTAAAGCTGAAGGCAAGAGACAGGTAATTGAGGCGAATCTAGCTCTCAGACGAGCTAGGACACGCGTAGAGGCTGTCAATGCTATTTCGTTTTCGTAATCGTCGATGCATCGGAATAATCAAAAGAAGCTCCGTTTATACACCTTATTTGGATTCCACCAATTGGATACAAGAAAGTGTAATCTGATGCAAGGAAAAAAATACAAACATCAAGTATGAATAGTGGGAGGATAATAGGGAAAGGGTAAAAGATTAATTAGAAAATCGGAAGAGGGTGGGTAGAAAAACTTATTAGAGACCATTGACTCCGGTATCTAATAAGTTCTACCTACTATTGGATTTGAACCAATGACTCCTGCCGTATGAAAGCAAGACTCTAACTATCAAGGTTAAGTAGGTCATTTATCATCACAAAGAACAAAAAAAGTCAGACCCCTCGCATGGGCATTATAGATGGAATACTACTTCTAAGCAATACCAATCTTTGTCAGTAAAGGGGTCAGAGAGCTATCATATGGGACCATAGAATATCCATCTTGACAAGATATTATCTAGATGTTAAGATATCTATGACAAGGGCTATAGCTCAGTTAGGTAGAGATGGGACAGACGGTATAGAGGGGTCGGATGGTATGGGGGCTAAGGAAGAAGGCACCGATGGAAAGGATCCACCGGGGGAGTTTTCGAGGCAAAACGCGCCAGATATTGCGCGGAAGGCAATCTATCCAGACATCCTTTACAAGCGGATCGTTTAAGCAAAAAAACACAGAACTATCAAACAAGGTAGAGATGAGTTCGTGTACATAATTACAGGAGACAAGATAGAGGATGCTTCATAGGTGTGAGCTGGAACGCTGGTATTGTCAAAGGATTATTATGAACGTCGGCTATGAGTCACTCTTGGAACGAAAGACGACCTTCACTACGATCTTTGTGCCGGGTTCATAAGTGACCATCTCTCCCGAGAACAATCTCCGTACATGTGGCACAAGACGCTTTCACACAATGAGGTCGGCGGGTGCTATCCCACCTCACAATAGAGCCCGGTCATTTTGGCCGATCCGCTGTCGGGATAAAGCTAGTCAAATCTTGTTACTATTCTTCTCTCTCTCTCATCTTATATTTATGAGGGGCTGGGCAAGATTGCCCCTTTCGGGGGCATCGAGGCTAGCAAAAAACAATAGCTTTGTCGGTTGACGGTACCGTGGCTTAAGCCCTGACCCTGAGAGTTTCCGAGGCCGACTGATCCGGAGAGCGGCGATGGGAGGAGCGCGTTGGCCCATTCGCTTGAGGGGGAATGGATTCCATAGAAGACGGGTCGAGAGACCTAACTGCACGAAGGGGTGGACGTACGTCAGGTACTTGAACCTCTCCACATCAGAATCATCACAATCCGGATTATACTTCTCGTCGGAATGCTTCGGATACTGACTCCCTAGCCTGTGGCTCTGATACGTACGCCTCTGGCTGTGGAAGCTACCGAAAACCATTCATTGACCTTCGGAGCAAGACGGAAGAACGAACGAGTAAATTACATCCGCTTTCGCTGCTGCAGAGCTAGGCCTTCCCCTCGCAGCTACCTTCACTCCGCCTGGGATAAGCTGGTGGGACCGATGCCCCATGCTTAGAGAAAGAGGGCTTATCACAGCCTATGTACGGAATAGAGTACCTCCCTTCCTGAACCCAACAAGCAACGGCTACCGCGAAAGCCGTTGCGCTAACGTCAGGCGCAGTAGTTTTTGTGCGTCAAGCTTGTGCGCTAGAAGCGGGCGTGTGCGCTAGAAGTGTGCGAAAGCTTCGTAATAACTGCGCTCAAAGCGAGACGGCCTCTCCATCTGCCCACGACTTCTTTCGGACGGGTCCGCCGCGTTTTAACTGCTATTGGACGTGATTATATATACCACCAGCTTTCCCCAAAAAAAGGGGGAGAGATCTGCTGCTTACTGCTCACGGAAAGATATTCGACCTAGACTATAGTCAAGTCGCTTCGGAGTCACTTACCGCCGGCTCAAAGCAGGATCGGGAAATCCTTTTGACTTTGGAGGTAGGGCGTTGGTCCTTGATTCGAGTCTCGTCGTGTAATGAAATCAAGTTTCCGGTATTATTCCCAGAGAGGGCCTGGTCGAAGTACTTCTTCTCTCTCGAAATAAGGTTCGTTGGAATCACTTCGGATCCACGCACGGAACTACGAAGGAAGAATTAGGTTATCCCTCCTCTTGAAAAGGAACTATACAACCTCTGCTCGAACGTCAAAGCGCGCTAGCCATATAATTGAATCAATCTAAAACATCATTGGCTTATCTGACAGACTTGCACAGCTGTGTAATTATATATGGTGCATCTCTAAGAGCTTATTATAGATGTAGTACAGATAGATCTTGCAGTATCTGCTCAACCACTATCCCACGGACAAACAGCCCAACCCCAACAAGTGCTGGCTTAGTTCCAGAGAATGCGTGTCCACCATTTTCACCATCATCTTGGTTGTACTCGTCATCGTTATCGTCACGCCATCTAGAATGCATGGCCCATCATGCCATTGCTGGAGGAAGCACTGCATACAGTACAGCCACGCAGTAAGCCCCCTTGTACACAAAAAATTAGCCCTTAATGCCAAATCTGAAGACTAAAGATAATATAACACATAAACCAAGGGCGGTAGGTGGGAGGAATGATTCTTCTCAAAAGAATGAAATGAAGTGAAGCTCGGCTTACACGATTGATGATCGGGCGTGAGAACTCTCCTCAACCGGATTTGGCTATCGCGGTACGCCATGCTTGCTTATTTGTGTGTTTAGCTTGTTTTTTTACTTTTCCTAAAGCAATTCTAGCAGATCAAGGCTAGAATCGAAACTCTTCATATCCCTCCTACGGACCTTCCCCTCTCGGAACACAGCCCGAGCGAGCGAGAACGAGTAACCATTTGATGCCGAGTGGGTGGTGATTCCACTCAAAGAACAGGTTGTTGGCATTTTCCGCAGAGTCTGATTCTGAGGCGGATTGGCTGGAGATAGGGACACTGAGGCTTCGGTAAATGCAGCTTCGGAGGGATCGGGATCGGGTTCAGTTGCTTCGGTATATCTTGTTTCGTTGAGAGAACGCGCAACGGACTGAGCGCGTTAGCGCAACGCGCGCTAGGCGAGGGTTGGTGTGGTGGCCACACCAGCCCGGAGTTGCTTTTTCCTCTTCCTCTTTGTCTTGGATCTTTCTTGGAGGAGTTCTTGTTTGATTTCTTCGACCTTAGTTTGATCTCCTCCTCCTCTTCTTTTTCCTCCCGTGCTGCACTCCAAGCAAAGCAGTCGCGCGCGAAGTCAGCCTTCTTCCGATCGATCCCACACGAGCTTTGGCACCCGGGAGAAATTCTCTTTAAAACTAGTATTGATATAAGGAAAGAGTACTTTGAGTACTAAACTAAAGTACAAGAATAAAACAAAGGAGAGCTACAAAGGGAGCAGGGGTATAAGTAGGGGCATCTTGAATGGGATGGCTTTTCTGGATGTCCCACTTTTGAGGCCTCCAACTCTATGTTATAGCCTTCATGCCTTCGATCCGACGGTCCTCATTCTCCCACTTGGCAAGCTGCTACTGTGAACAACAAAGTAAAGGATGCTTCCAGAAACCGTCTAGGTTCTTCCTAGGGAGAAACCTAGTGCTAGGAGCTCTCCATAATGTGAAAGGGTCTAGGCCCTTCCTGTGTCTACTACAAAATGATAGAGCCTGAAGGCTCTTTTCTCTCTCTCTTTGCTATGTACAATCCCGCGGGCCCACGGGAAAGACCTCTTGTGAGGAGCTCTTGAGCCTTCCATGGCCGGCTATTAATAACTAAGCTCCCCCACCTGAATGTCGCGACGTCCTCGTCACTTTCTTCTTCAAGTCTTCTTTCACTTGTTCTTCAAATTGCCACAACACAAGTTGATGTCGCGTTCCCATGTGGCTTCACACTCTGGCAAGTTCTTCCATCTTACCAAAGACTCGGTATAACAAAAACGAGAATTGATCCTGTCCAAAAGGTCCACCTCGCCTATCTGCACTCATCGACCTCTTTATCATAACAAAAGTAGGATGTTTGGAGGTGCTCGTGTAGGCACATTCCTCCTTTTGTCACTAGGGTCAGCATGATCAGGCTTTAACTAGGCAATGCAACCTGAAAAGTTAGCCTCTCATCATTTGTCCTCAGCCTCATGCCTAGAGTTCCGTTGTGGTGAAGAGGGTCACTGGATGAAGGACCGTTTGAAATGCTAAGGGAGGGCGGACGGTGGGTAAGGTTAAAGGTAGGCGAAATATAGGTTAATTGCCCACCGGGGTCTGACGCACAAAGGGCTTGCCCGCTCATTTGGCTTTCCACTTCCTTTGAAGGCTCCTCGAGATTAAGATAAGCGAGAGCTAGAGCTTGAAGCTAGCTTTGAAATGAAAGATGGTTTGGAAAAGAAAGGCGAAAGTCTTAGGCCTTTGATCTCGCAGGCAAAGTTGGCTTCACTGCCAACCTCGTTGAATCCGATGATGTACGCGCGCTAGCGGGACGCCAAGACAGACTGGTACTGAGCGTTGGGTGGGCTAAGGGCACCTACCTGCTTCTGAAAAGCAGTAGAGACGGTCTTACCGCCCTTTATTAGGTTAGGCAAGGATTCTCACCTCATTAAATTAAATAGCTCGGAATCCGCAGATCTGTGTACTACTCTGTGGGGTCAGGTTCCTACTCATGCGGAAGTCGCCAGTTCAGATATAGGCACTGGAGGGGAAGAAGTTAGCTTTAGGGATCGCTTGGGGTCGGGGGTGTGACTTCCTTATCTGGAAACTCCCGTTGAATTGGTTTATCCCGGGTGGTGTGTCCAATTGTAAGATGTAACATGGTGGAACAATATCAGATTGATTCTTGCTTCACCCGACTAACCGTTGGATCGAATACCTTCTACTCATTCAGGCCAGACATACACTAACTTACAGGCTATCAGGTTTCGGCTTTGCTTTCCCGTGCACTGACCTGCAAAGCAAAGCCGAAACTGACTATCAAACTGCTTTTTTTGTTAGGAACATCTGCTCGTAGCCTGCTAACCGAAAGACAGATTTTCCTAGCAAAGTCACTTGAACTGTGCGCGGAATAAGTCATTTCTTCCTGATCCACTAGTTCTTTCCTTGCTCCCTCTCCCAATCTGCGACTTTCATAGTCAACTGGGCGGCGACATTTTCCCTCGTCTTGGTAAAAGTCGGGTCGTTTTTTATGTCTTCCATAACCTCAACAACTTTGAGGAGCTTTTGGGGAGGAGAAGTCTCCAGCGAAAGCTCTTCCTCAATTCTTTCAAGAAAGCTAGATTTCGGCTTTATCTTCCCGAACGAAGATATAAATTCCCGAAGTTGTGCCTTCACAACTTCTACAGGAATATGAGGTTCGGAAGGCCCCATGCCCGCGGGAGAGGCAGGATCCCCCTGCGGAGGGTTCGAAGGGGGCTCAAGCTGCGCCGGCGGCTGCTCAACCTCAACCGACTGCTCCCTCTCAGTACTGTCTATAGAAGGTAGAGATGGGACAGACGGTATAGAGGGGTCGGATGGTATGGGGGCTAAGGAAGAAGGCACCGATGGAAAGGATCCACCGGGGGAGTTTTCGAGGCAAAACGCGCCAGATATTGCGCGGAAGGCAATCTATCCAGACATCCTTTACAAGCGGATCGTTTAAGCAAAAAAACACAGAACTATCAAACAAGGTAGAGATGAGTTCGTGTACATAATTACAGGAGACAAGATAGAGGATGCTTCATAGGTGTGAGCTGGAACGCTGGTATTGTCAAAGGATTATTATGAACGTCGGCTATGAGTCACTCTTGGAACGAAAGACGACCTTCACTACGATCTTTGTGCCGGGTTCATAAGTGACCATCTCTCCCGAGAACAATCTCCGTACATGTGGCACAAGACGCTTTCACACAATGAGGTCGGCGGGTGCTATCCCACCTCACAATAGAGCCCGGTCATTTTGGCCGATCCGCTGTCGGGATAAAGCTAGTCAAATCTTGTTACTATTCTTCTCTCTCTCTCATCTTATATTTATGAGGGGCTGGGCAAGATTGCCCCTTTCGGGGGCATCGAGGCTAGCAAAAAACAATAGCTTTGTCGGTTGACGGTACCGTGGCTTAAGCCCTGACCCTGAGAGTTTCCGAGGCCGACTGATCCGGAGAGCGGCGATGGGAGGAGCGCGTTGGCCCATTCGCTTGAGGGGGAATGGATTCCATAGAAGACGGGTCGAGAGACCTAACTGCACGAAGGGGTGGACGTACGTCAGGTACTTGAACCTCTCCACATCAGAATCATCACAATCCGGATTATACTTCTCGTCGGAATGCTTCGGATACTGACTCCCTAGCCTGTGGCTCTGATACGTACGCCTCTGGCTGTGGAAGCTACCGAAAACCATTCATTGACCTTCGGAGCAAGACGGAAGAACGAACGAGTAAATTACATCCGCTTTCGCTGCTGCAGAGCTAGGCCTTCCCCTCGCAGCTACCTTCACTCCGCCTGGGATAAGCTGGTGGGACCGATGCCCCATGCTTAGAGAAAGAGGGCTTATCACAGCCTATGTACGGAATAGAGTACCTCCCTTCCTGAACCCAACAAGCAACGGCTACCGCGAAAGCCGTTGCGCTAACGTCAGGCGCAGTAGTTTTTGTGCGTCAAGCTTGTGCGCTAGAAGCGGGCGTGTGCGCTAGAAGTGTGCGAAAGCTTCGTAATAACTGCGCTCAAAGCGAGACGGCCTCTCCATCTGCCCACGACTTCTTTCGGACGGGTCCGCCGCGTTTTAACTGCTATTGGACGTGATTATATATACCACCAGCTTTCCCCAAAAAAAGGGGGAGAGATCTGCTGCTTACTGCTCACGGAAAGATATTCGACCTAGACTATAGTCAAGTCGCTTCGGAGTCACTTACCGCCGGCTCAAAGCAGGATCGGGAAATCCTTTTGACTTTGGAGGTAGGGCGTTGGTCCTTGATTCGAGTCTCGTCGTGTAATGAAATCAAGTTTCCGGTATTATTCCCAGAGAGGGCCTGGTCGAAGTACTTCTTCTCTCTCGAAATAAGGTTCGTTGGAATCACTTCGGATCCACGCACGGAACTACGAAGGAAGAATTAGGTTATCCCTCCTCTTGAAAAGGAACTATACAACCTCTGCTCGAACGTCAAAGCGCGCTAGCCATATAATTGAATCAATCTAAAACATCATTGGCTTATCTGACAGACTTGCACAGCTGTGTAATTATATATGGTGCATCTCTAAGAGCTTATTATAGATGTAGTACAGATAGATCTTGCAGTATCTGCTCAACCACTATCCCACGGACAAACAGCCCAACCCCAACAAGTGCTGGCTTAGTTCCAGAGAATGCGTGTCCACCATTTTCACCATCATCTTGGTTGTACTCGTCATCGTTATCGTCACGCCATCTAGAATGCATGGCCCATCATGCCATTGCTGGAGGAAGCACTGCATACAGTACAGCCACGCAGTAAGCCCCCTTGTACACAAAAAATTAGCCCTTAATGCCAAATCTGAAGACTAAAGATAATATAACACATAAACCAAGGGCGGTAGGTGGGAGGAATGATTCTTCTCAAAAGAATGAAATGAAGTGAAGCTCGGCTTACACGATTGATGATCGGGCGTGAGAACTCTCCTCAACCGGATTTGGCTATCGCGGTACGCCATGCTTGCTTATTTGTGTGTTTAGCTTGTTTTTTTACTTTTCCTAAAGCAATTCTAGCAGATCAAGGCTAGAATCGAAACTCTTCATATCCCTCCTACGGACCTTCCCCTCTCGGAACACAGCCCGAGCGAGCGAGAACGAGTAACCATTTGATGCCGAGTGGGTGGTGATTCCACTCAAAGAACAGGTTGTTGGCATTTTCCGCAGAGTCTGATTCTGAGGCGGATTGGCTGGAGATAGGGACACTGAGGCTTCGGTAAATGCAGCTTCGGAGGGATCGGGATCGGGTTCAGTTGCTTCGGTATATCTTGTTTCGTTGAGAGAACGCGCAACGGACTGAGCGCGTTAGCGCAACGCGCGCTAGGCGAGGGTTGGTGTGGTGGCCACACCAGCCCGGAGTTGCTTTTTCCTCTTCCTCTTTGTCTTGGATCTTTCTTGGAGGAGTTCTTGTTTGATTTCTTCGACCTTAGTTTGATCTCCTCCTCCTCTTCTTTTTCCTCCCGTGCTGCACTCCAAGCAAAGCAGTCGCGCGCGAAGTCAGCCTTCTTCCGATCGATCCCACACGAGCTTTGGCACCCGGGAGAAATTCTCTTTAAAACTAGTATTGATATAAGGAAAGAGTACTTTGAGTACTAAACTAAAGTACAAGAATAAAACAAAGGAGAGCTACAAAGGGAGCAGGGGTATAAGTAGGGGCATCTTGAATGGGATGGCTTTTCTGGATGTCCCACTTTTGAGGCCTCCAACTCTATGTTATAGCCTTCATGCCTTCGATCCGACGGTCCTCATTCTCCCACTTGGCAAGCTGCTACTGTGAACAACAAAGTAAAGGATGCTTCCAGAAACCGTCTAGGTTCTTCCTAGGGAGAAACCTAGTGCTAGGAGCTCTCCATAATGTGAAAGGGTCTAGGCCCTTCCTGTGTCTACTACAAAATGATAGAGCCTGAAGGCTCTTTTCTCTCTCTCTTTGCTATGTACAATCCCGCGGGCCCACGGGAAAGACCTCTTGTGAGG
Source organism: Aristolochia californica (assembly GCF_029961685.1). NCBI lineage: Eukaryota > Viridiplantae > Streptophyta > Magnoliopsida > Piperales > Aristolochiaceae > Aristolochia > Aristolochia californica. Next base: position 98,161 of record NW_027182252.1, read on the forward strand.
AGCTCTTGAGCCTTCCATGGCCGGCTATTAATAACTAAGCTCCCCCACCTGAATGTCGCGACGTCCTCGTCACTTTCTTCTTCAAGTCTTCTTTCACTTGTTCTTCAAATTGCCACAACACAAGTTGATGTCGCGTTCCCATGTGGCTTCACACTCTGGCAAGTTCTTCCATCTTACCAAAGACTCGGTATAACAAAAACGAGAATTGATCCTGTCCAAAAGGTCCACCTCGCCTATCTGCACTCATCGACCTCTTTATCATAACAAAAGTAGGATGTTTGGAGGTGCTCGTGTAGGCACATTCCTCCTTTTGTCACTAGGGTCAGCATGATCAGGCTTTAACTAGGCAATGCAACCTGAAAAGTTAGCCTCTCATCATTTGTCCTCAGCCTCATGCCTAGAGTTCCGTTGTGGTGAAGAGGGTCACTGGATGAAGGACCGTTTGAAATGCTAAGGGAGGGCGGACGGTGGGTAAGGTTAAAGGTAGGCGAAATATAGGTTAATTGCCCACCGGGGTCTGACGCACAAAGGGCTTGCCCGCTCATTTGGCTTTCCACTTCCTTTGAAGGCTCCTCGAGATTAAGATAAGCGAGAGCTAGAGCTTGAAGCTAGCTTTGAAATGAAAGATGGTTTGGAAAAGAAAGGCGAAAGTCTTAGGCCTTTGATCTCGCAGGCAAAGTTGGCTTCACTGCCAACCTCGTTGAATCCGATGATGTACGCGCGCTAGCGGGACGCCAAGACAGACTGGTACTGAGCGTTGGGTGGGCTAAGGGCACCTACCTGCTTCTGAAAAGCAGTAGAGACGGTCTTACCGCCCTTTATTAGGTTAGGCAAGGATTCTCACCTCATTAAATTAAATAGCTCGGAATCCGCAGATCTGTGTACTACTCTGTGGGGTCAGGTTCCTACTCATGCGGAAGTCGCCAGTTCAGATATAGGCACTGGAGGGGAAGAAGTTAGCTTTAGGGATCGCTTGGGGTCGGGGGTGTGACTTCCTTATCTGGAAACTCCCGTTGAATTGGTTTATCCCGGGTGGTGTGTCCAATTGTAAGATGTAACATGGTGGAACAATATCAGATTGATTCTTGCTTCACCCGACTAACCGTTGGATCGAATACCTTCTACTCATTCAGGCCAGACATACACTAACTTACAGGCTATCAGGTTTCGGCTTTGCTTTCCCGTGCACTGACCTGCAAAGCAAAGCCGAAACTGACTATCAAACTGCTTTTTTTGTTAGGAACATCTGCTCGTAGCCTGCTAACCGAAAGACAGATTTTCCTAGCAAAGTCACTTGAACTGTGCGCGGAATAAGTCATTTCTTCCTGATCCACTAGTTCTTTCCTTGCTCCCTCTCCCAATCTGCGACTTTCATAGTCAACTGGGCGGCGACATTTTCCCTCGTCTTGGTAAAAGTCGGGTCGTTTTTTATGTCTTCCATAACCTCAACAACTTTGAGGAGCTTTTGGGGAGGAGAAGTCTCCAGCGAAAGCTCTTCCTCAATTCTTTCAAGAAAGCTAGATTTCGGCTTTATCTTCCCGAACGAAGATATAAATTCCCGAAGTTGTGCCTTCACAACTTCTACAGGAATATGAGGTTCGGAAGGCCCCATGCCCGCGGGAGAGGCAGGATCCCCCTGCGGAGGGTTCGAAGGGGGCTCAAGCTGCGCCGGCGGCTGCTCAACCTCAACCGACTGCTCCCTCTCAGTACTGTCTATAGAAGGTAGAGATGGGACAGACGGTATAGAGGGGTCGGATGGTATGGGGGCTAAGGAAGAAGGCACCGATGGAAAGGATCCACCGGGGGAGTTTTCGAGGCGTGCATTAGAAGGGCCCGCACACGAATGATCCGAGCTTGATGCCCTTAGTAGTTCTGGCCCAATCATGTTCATTACGGAGTCCATACCAAAAATGGAAAGAAGGCCCACCACAAGGAGCCACCCTTCCCATCCTAAGCACCTACTCAAAGATAAAGAGAGGGCTCGACCCCCCAGAGAGATGCCCGCCTTTGAAAGCAGGCCATGAAAGAAATCAATGGAACCCAGACACCACACACACACACACAAGGAAAGACCGAGCAAGAGAAAAAGGATTAGGATCAAATAGATCCATCTAATTAAGAACTCCTAGCTTTTATCCCTTTCTTGCCCCGGTTGGGATTGGAAACTCTCTCAAATTGACTGAGCGTCGGACGGACGGGGCCGAGCCCGGAATGCGTAGTGCCTGCAGCTCGGGAGCCGTTTGGCCGAAGCATCAATAAATAAGTAGGCAACAGCCGTAATAACCCGGCTAACCATTCGTGCATGGGACCACAGATCCCCTGCCTTATGGAATCGACCATTGCAAAAACCCTAGTCTTTCCAGCCGGCTCGCTTTTCTGGCCTAAACGTCCAATACTCGGATTTTGCAACTCAATCTGAGAAATTCTGTGAGGACATTTAGATTAGTTGAGTCCCTGCAGGAGGCCCCTCTGCCCAGGGAACAAAAGACCCGAGAAAGACTTACACTCTTTCGAAGATTCGGGTGAACCTTCTTTAAGAATGAGTAAGCATCCCTAGGAAGAGCGGGACTTGATAGGTCTCTCCTTTCCAACAATTCGGACCAGAAGACCAATAGACTCGTTCAGTCGTGTTGCGTAACGAGTCTACAAAATTTCGAGTCTATAGAACCGACTTGAATCAATCGGGGCCCCTTACTACTGAAAAGACACTTGACTGTAGAGGCCCTATGGAGTAAGGGGATTGGGAGAGACCTGCTTCTTGGGACTAGTAGGTAGTTCCTTTCGACAGGTGAGCCGTTAAGCAAGGTTACGTTATGTTATAGGTGCGATAGAGGCAATGGCTTAGGGGGGTCACGGGGTCTATGGGGGTATGAAACTCAATGAAAGTCAATTCAAAGCTGACAAAGCAGGCAAAGCAAATCCAGTCCAAATCCAACGAATCCAAGCACAGACAAAGCTTGGTATGGGGCTTATTTCATAATTCAAAAAAGAAAAAAATCTAATTTAATAATGAAATTTAATTAATAATATAATTAATATCAAAATCAAGATTTTTAATTAGAAAAATGAAAATAAACATATACATATATTATATTATTATAATATCAAAATAATATCAAAATAATATAAAATAAACAAATCAAGTCCTCTTTCGGTCGGATCCGAAATGAATGAAGAAAGAAACTAGGATTTTAGAGATAAGAAATAAACCATGGATAAATCCAAGCGACCCTTTCGTAAATCCAAGCGATCTTTTCGTAGGCGTTTGCCCCCAATTGGATCGGGGGATCGAATTGATTATAGAAACATGAGCTTAATTAGTCAATTTATTAGTGAACAAGGAAAAAGATTATCTAGAAGAGTGAACAGATTGACTTTGAAACAACAAAGATTAATTACTATCGCTATAAAACAAGCTCGCATTTTATCTTCATTACCTTTTCTTAATAATGAGAAACAATTTGAGAGAGCCGAGTAGTTCCCTAGAACTACCGGCCCTAGAAGCAGAAATAAGTAGACCCACCACCCGAATTGAATAAAAACTCTAATTGGAACTCAAACTCCGATTGATGTTTTGTTGGAAAAGCCGAGAGATTAGATTGTCGCGTCATAAGAAAAAAAGCAAAAATAATGGGGGGGGAAATCTTTTTTTTATTATTGAAGCGTGTTTATTCATTCCTACTGTTATCATATGAATTTCGATTCTATCTTCCCGGAGTTCATTCTCCGGGGAACTCCGTTTAAATCATTCCGTCGAATTCCTTAAATCCCCTTATTTGAGGATTTCATTAGAAAGAATGTAAAGACAATTCTGATTTGATATAGCTATTTGTGCAAGTATTTTACGGTTAAGAAGCAACTGTCTCTTGCGCAGATCGTGTATAAATCTACTATAACTATGGGATACCCTATCCTCGCGGGTTACCGCGTTTATCCGAGTGATCCACAAACGACGAAAATCTCTCTTTTGCCGGCCTCTATCCCGATGAGTAGAAACCAAAGCTCTCATTTTCTGTTGCATAATAGTTCGAGTAAGTCTTGAATGAGCCCCTCGAAAGGTTGATGCAAATAAACGCATTTTTGATCGACGTCTCCGAGCTATATATCCTCGTCTAACTCTGGTCATTGAATCAAATCAAACTTTGATGAATAACTAATTTCTTTCTTTTCTTTCAGTCATTCTTTTCCCCTCTTCTAGTTTAATTAATAACAAAACGGATTCTTCCGATGTATAAAATCCAAATTCCAATGGCTTTTGCTACTATGACCTTCCCAACCACGATTTTTGATTTCTTCCAGGCATTTGCATTTCGCCCCAAAATCAAATAAAGAATTTGACC
>NW_027182252.1:107500-130000 GCF_029961685.1 Aristolochia californica
CTTGTTGAACCCTGTGAATCACGCGAAAGTGAAAGTAGGATACTCCAAATTCGGGGGTCAAAGAGTTTCCGTTCTTGGTGGAAAAAAATGTGAGTGAAAGATCCCGCTGAATCGAATTGGGTCCATGAATCTAAGAAATAGTGGGAATTCTTGATCTCTCTCAATATCTCTCTCAATTCGAAGATCCAGGATTTGAATTGATGTCCTTTCATTGATTCCTCCTAAAGATTTCATTTCAATTGGAATTTGGTTATTCACGATGTACGATGACGATGATCTCTGTTAAGCATCCATGGCTGAATGGTTAAAGCGCCCAACTCATAATTGGCAAATTCGTAGGTTCAATTCCTTTCGGATTTCTTATAGTGGAGGGGGCGGGAGGGGAGAAGGCGAATTTCTCATTCTATATTTTGGGGGAGCTATTGTGAAGCCTAGAGAGGCGGAAGCGGCAAATCGCTTCTACCGAGTTCCCCAACTGCAGCTTTGCTTAGTAGCTTAACTCTTTCTACTCTACTGGCGTGGCGCTGCTGGATGCTTCTGATCAATAGGAAGAGGAGGAAAAAAAAAGCTGATGATGAGCATCTATTTGAGTCGATCATTTCCAAGATCTAATTCCAGTTTTTTCTTATGTAATGGAAATGCCTCACAATCTCAAGTTTTACGCTTAAGGGAAGACATGTTCTTGGTGGATGCAGGACCTGGGACCCCCAGAATTTGTATGCAAGATGAGCCTACAGGAGTGCCAATCAACCGAGCCACCAGGTTTGAGAATAAGGTTGGATTCCTGGATGTAGTGGCTGGTGAATCACTGATCAAAGAGCAGATTTTGGAGAGATTCTTCATCGATCTAGTGGCCGGTGAATCACTGATCAAAGAGCGAGCAGCCGCCAGGTTTAATGATTTGGTGGGATCCACAGATGTAGTGGCTGGTGAACCGCTTCTTCTTCCACGAAGATTCAGACAAAACCGAGCTTGGATGGAACTGAACAAGATTTGGCGAACGAATACAAAGGTCAAAGGCATTTTTATGGAAAAAGTCAAAGGAGGTTATTCAATAGCAATCGCAGGTTTCATTACTTCTCTTCCATCCCGTCCTCTCAACAACACTCAAAGGATAGCGAATGATCGATTCACCATTGAGAGCATTAACCCCAAAAGGACGAATATTGTGGTGTTCTAACAGCGGCAGATCAAACAAGAACTTGATGAGCGAAATCCGCGTACGAAAAAGAAAAAAGAGAGAGAATTTTGCTTTTCTTAAGCGCCTTCTTCTCCTGATCCTGAGAACACTCTATCACCTTAATCCATTCTTTTGTTGAGGGAACAAGCAACTCCGGGTTGGTGTGGTGCAACCCTCGCCTAGCGCGAAAGGCTCTGTAAGACCTCGCGTTAGCGCAGCCGTTTGATTGCTTGCCCTCTATTTACATAGCGAAGAAAGGCTCTTGCTCGAATGCGTGACTGCGGCGCGCCTATCGCCCCGGCACTCTCAAATGCATGTTGGGTTGGGGCCAGCAATCAGACTGCAACTAGGGAGACGAAGAATGGAATTGAAGGCAGAGTCAAACTTTGATTTGAACACCAACCAACGAGTGGCGGATTTGGATGGACAGAAGAGGAGTAGCGCGCTACTTATAGCAGCCAGTGAGCGGAGCGCGGATGCGCTCGCTCAAAGCCATACGCACACTTCCTGCGCACAAGCCCACTTGCTGCCATGCGCACATGCCCCTCTCGCGCGTCAAGCTCTATTGCTACAGGGCTACGCACAAAGTAGCAAGAGGCGCTTCTCGCCCCCCGCATGGCCACACCAACCCTCGCCTAAGGTAATCGCCTCACGGCACTCTTGCTATCAGGTATCAAGCCCCTGTACGCAATTGGGCCATAGGGGGCACTAGCCCACACGCCCGCGGGCAGCAAGTGCCTTAGGGCTTGTGCGCTAGCGGCCCTATTGCAACAGGGCTTGAGCGCGGCTTGACTTGCCTGACTCCATAGGGGCCCAAGCTCTTGCTGGTAGCCAGTCTTTCACTTCAAAACCGGAACTCCCATGCCTTTCTTGGTCGGACCAACCCAACCGGCGATTTCCGACAAGTCTTTCATCATTTGGAGAGCAAGAAGCGGAACAAAAAGAAAGCTTTCTTTATATTTATGGATAACCAATCCATTTTCCAATATAGTTATGAGACTTTCCCCAAGAAATGGGTACATAAAATGGAAAGATCGGAACATGGGAATAGATCTGATACCAATACGGACTACCTATTTCAATTGTTGTGCTTTCTTAAATTTCATACCTATACACGGGTTCAAGTTTCGATCGATATTTGCGGAGTTGATCATCCCTCTCGAAAACGAAGATTTGAAGTGGTCCATAATTTACTGAGTACTCGGTATAACTCACGCATTCGTGTACAAACCAGTGCAGACGAAGTAACACGAATATCTCCGGTAGTCAGTCTATTTCCATCAGCCGGCTGGTGGGAGCGAGAAGTATGGGATATGTCTGGTGTTTCTTCCATCAATCATCCGGATCTACGCCGTATATCAACAGATCATGGTTTCGAGGGTCATCCATTACGAAAAGACCTTCCTCTGAGTGGATATGTGGAAGTACGCTATGATGATCCAGAGAAACGTGTGGTTTCTGAACCCATTGAGATGACCCAAGAATTTCGCTATTTCGATTCTGCAAGTCCTTGGGAACAGCGTAGCGATAGATAAATTCAGAATCAGAATAGGTCCAGTCCAGGGGACAAATCAATAGGAAATGCTATTTTCTTCGTAAGAATAAGAATGAACTTCTATGAAATGAAAGAGTTTCACGGGAATTGTCTTGATCGTCGGATATCATTGAAAAGAAAAAGAGTTTGAAGTGTTCTCGAACGATTTCCTGCAATTCTTCCCAGCAAGAATAGGCCAAAAATCTTTATAAAGCAAAGGTCGCCCCCCTATTGAGTAAGGCAATAAACGCTCACGCGGGTCTCAAAGCGCCCGGCGGCGCGAGGTTGATGAGCAGGGAGGGTGCATTTGTTCTAGTTGGCCAAACGGCCATCCCCCGTCTTCCCTAGCCAGGGATTAGTCATTCAAGGATCAGTTGATGCGCCGGGATGAAGTTCTTCGGTGCTGCTCCAGGACGAACAGTAGAGGCACATGGAGGTATTGGCTCTCACTATCGATCGGATGGAGGGAACCGCGGCGCCAGCAAGAGCTTGGGCCCCTATGGAGTCAGGCAAGTCAAGCAACGAGCGGAGCAGCGAAGCTGCTAGCGCACAAGCCCTGTTGCAAGAGGCGCCTCACGGCCCCCCTATTGGCCACACCAACCCGGAGTTGCTTGTTCTCTCCAAGCTTTTGCATTCTATAGGGCGAGTACCTTCGCTTTCTAGCTGCCTTTAGCGCGCTATAGCTTTATAGCTTCCAAAACCGATGGTCGAGTAGCTTTGCTTCCTCTCCCTGGATGCTGATCAGCAAGCCTCACCGACGCAGGTCATGGACGCCCCTGTTCACACAGATCTTTAGTTTCAAAATCTGCAAAGAAGAAAGGTGCCGCGATGCCCCTTCCCCAACGGGCCCCCTCTCGTAACAAGAAGCATCAACCGGTTCTTGGAACCTTAGAGGGCCGTTGGCGCCATGTTCAAAGGGCGCTATCCGACTTCATCAAATCCAACAGAATCTATATCATGCTTGCTTAGGAAACGAAAGTCCGTTCGGAGCACTTGGTGGCCACTGTTAACTCTGTGTGGAGTGGATGTGGTTGCCTTTGCTCCCCCTCTTGAGGTGCTTATGGTGGCATATCATATGGATTCTTTGGGATAGATCAAAGGCAGATGGCAGACAAATGCACATAGGTAAGCATTCCATCACTATAAAGCTCTATCATGCGGCAACAAATTTGAGAAAGATCAAAATTTCTTCCCCAGAATCGAAAGTTCAAAAAGAAAAGAAAGAATGAATTTCTTCAATGAGAATGAAAGAAAGAAGACATCCTTGCAAATTCATGTTATCATTCATGCTTGAATGAAAGAAAGAAAGAATGAAATTCAATGAATGTTCAATGATCAAATTCAATTACAATTCATGTTTCTAAATAGAATGAAGAAATTCCAAGTAGAAATTAAAACATCTGACAAAGAATGAAATTACAATTCATGTTTCATTTTCTTTTCATTTCAAATTGAATTTCAAAAGAAAGAAAAAGACTGACGCCGCTACATGCAGAACCACCTTTGTCACCCACCTCCCACCTATCCTACACACAGATCTACGATCTTGAAGATAGGCTGAGTGAGGAAAGAACCAGACGAGCATCCACAATTGGAGCTTTAAAATTCAAAATCGTCTGATGAATGGCATACTTCCCTAACTGGGAGTCAGTTTGACGAGCTGACCGGTAAGGGATAGCCGAAGAGAGGGAAGTAAGGGCTTTCAGGGTTGGAGTCTCAAACCTCACTCTCCACCAGCTAAAAACATTGGTACGATCGTGGTGAGCACCCCGGACACTCGTTCGTTGCTTTCTCCTCTGTTCAGGGGATGGGCTTACATATACTCTTGGATACCTCCGGAGCCACTCGCTGTCACTTGATTTTTGATCTCTTTTTGGCTGAGACGATCCGTGATATGCTTAGACAATACTACTAAAAAGAAGAGAGGTGCTGAGGTTTGGAACAAACTAGTAAGCCGATAGACGAAAGAGCGCATCGCGTCTTCGTCTGATTCACTTGACAGAAGCACGAGTTGGACGGAGCGAGGAGCAAGCATGAGCGCATGCCCGAGAGCTTACTTGCAGCTTTAGTGCCCTATCGCGTATGCCCGCTCCTACCTTTAAGGCTAGTATATCTTCTTCTTTATTGGTAATCTTTCGAAGAAGCAGACTCCAGCAATGAAATGAATATTGTCCCATTCCTCCATTGAAGGAGGGGGAAAGAAAGGAAGCAGAGTCCGGAATGGACTATAGGAAACTGAACAAGAAAGTTCAGTGTACATTAACTGTAAGCGGCCGAAGCTTTATTCCAAAGATCTGCTCGCTGGATCTTCTTCTTCCTTATGTCTAGCCCAGTGCTCCGTAGAAAGAGAAAGGCTCACTACAATATTCCTAATGAAACTAAAAGAAGCACGGAAATGAGACCAAGGTTGGGGTGCTCTATGACGAAAAGGAAAGACCCAGAGGTAGACTCCAGGAATGAAAAAAGAATTAGGATTTAGTATTGAATTGGGACCAAAAAGCATCTAAGGAATTGAGAGGGATATAAACACACTACTAGTTGGCACACTAATAATCGCACTCAACCTTAGATGAAGGGCCCATTGGGTCTCAACCGATACCGAAATCTTGTGAGATCGCTTACTTACAGATTCCTACTTAGCGAAAGAGTACTCCACCTTAAGAGATCGCCGATGCCCAGATTTTTGAGCACGGAGGTCCCAATCCCATGTGGCGTCGGGACAATAATAAGATAGACCGGCAAAGTGAAAGCCAGAATCAAGGAAGTTAAGTCACGTCGCCATGTCATTTCCAGTGTTACAAAGATGAAGATGATGGAATGGTTTGGCTTTTGACCATCTGATCAATAACCTTTTCCAATATTTCGACTTTTAAGTAAAGTGAATTGCCTGAGATAATCCGATCTTCTTGATTTTTGTCCCAATAGATCTCTCCCGAACGACCAGATTAGGTACCATCGTACAATTCTAAGCTAGTTTTGAAAGCTCAAGAATTTCATTGCTTTAAGTTTTCAAAATTTGACCAAAGGTTGAACTGCTTACGAGGCCAGTCCGGTTCTACTAGTGGTTCAAACCAAAGCGAATGGGAACTTCCAATTAAACTAAACATTCAAAAATGAGAAAATCAAATACCTATTGTAAAAACCGTAGGGTAGGGTTCACATTGAACTTTTAGACCAAGGGTCGAATCGAACCGTTGAGGGGCCGGGGTCTTGAGCTAGAGTATAATTTCTTCTTCGTTCACCCGTCAAAATGAAAAGTTTCCCGAAGGGGAAGGCTTTTTTCTTAGTCTTAGTAAGAGAGAAAGAAGAATTATTGTGTTCTCGAAGAAAAAACTTATAGCAGTGGAAGCTAGTCTCTAACAAGAAGCAAAACGACCTTATTTACTAGCGAAGATAGCTAGAATACCTTTTTGCTTTAGACACATGGCCTCTGAAGAGGCACCCTAATATGGGACGAGCGAGACACGGGCCATGTAGCTAAGCGGGCTAGGCAACGGCATACGAGTTAGCGTCTACGGTTAGCTACTGGAAATCCTTTAACAAGCAAGTAGTTTACTACCTTAGTTTTGGCTATCTTTAGGTGGATGACAGGTTCTAAGCAAGCAAGGAGAAACTTGAGCTACGGTATGGGAACTTGAGCTAGGTAGATTAGTTTCAGTAGTTGTTCAGTAGGGAACTGGAATTCAAGATAGGGGGCTTTAGCCGAAGCTGGTCTGTAAACTGGTAGTTGTTGTTCGCAAGCAAGCGGGCAGGTTTTGAGTTGGATGTTCGAGCAAGCTCCGCCTTCAGTGCTCTACGATTAGAGTTCTATTCTACGGCTAATTGTGCTACTTTCAATCGTTAGTATCATCTTGTTATATAACTCTCTGCGCTTTAACGACACCGTAGTGGCAGTTTTAAAGATAGGATAACGAGGCATTCCAGCTTTCTGCTATGCTATTAGAGGAGAGTTACTGTAAACATACAACTTCCACCCTGTTGGCTGTAGTTTTAGCTTGTATATGTGAGAAATTAACAAGAAAAAACCAGATTGAACAAATAATGAAAATATTCAATTCTTCTGCACAGGGAAAGAGAATGAACTAGAACAGAGCAGATTTTTCTTATTCCAGCACTACAAGCAAGTTTTTATACATGGGAGTACATCCAATAGGAAGCTTACACACACATGGACCAGCCACACACCACACAACATTAACAAACAACATATTAAGTGAACAAAAGACATAGAACTTAATTAAACATAACACAGCATACGCCAGCACAAACAAAACAAAGCAAACATACATAGTAACTACTTTTTCATTCTCCCCAGTGGATCGGTCACCGAGGGTGACAGCCCGCACAACGAGCTCTTGCTGTTCTTCGAGCAGCGCCCTCTTCCTGTTTTCGAGAGAGCGTATTTCGTTCTGGAGAAAAAGCATACGATCTCGTATGACAATGGGATCGATAGCTGGCATATGTTCCCAGAAGGCTGCCAGCATTCGCTCCAGTCTACGCTTATAGTTTTCTACCTGACCTATTTCTTGCTCAATTCTCTCAAGTCTGCTCGCGAGATCCATGGCGACTCACTTTCTTGCCGACTTCTAAGTTCCCTTTGCCAAATAGAGACTGACTGAAGCTTCTCTTTATAGGCGTTGGAGGCAAGCAGTGTCTTGGTTCCGATCATTTCAAACCAGTACCCCACTGGCTTCTTTGTACCCTGCCTACTCGTCTTTAACTGGCTTATTTGTACCCAGCTACATGATGGAACTCCCCTCGGCCAATCGTCACTCGCCAGCGTAGTCCTTGCTTAGGAAAAAGATGTTTGGCCGCTCTTGATTGATCTGATCAGACGCTTGCTTTTGCTTTAGCCCAGTCAAGTAAGTACCCTTGAAAGCTCTGTAAGTACAGTAACCAGTACTGCACTAGCTCTGTAAGAAAACAGCAATAGCTACCTTTACAGCTCGCTCTGTAAGTCCACTAGCTATTACAGTCCACTAGCAATACAGTAAAGTCAGTCAGTACAGCACTTGCACTAGCAATAGCAGTAAAGTAACCAGTACAGTTTTACAGTAGCCCTTTACGCCTTTCTTTGTTGTTAGCCCTTTCTTTTTCATAGGCAAGTCCCGTTAGTCAAGCAAGAAGTACTTTCGCCAACTGGCTAGGCCAATGCACCTGTATTTAGTGTACAAATTCTCACATGGTAGTGACAGCCTTTAAGGGTTTGTCTTCTTTCAGCATCAATAGTTGCTGAAGCGCTAGTCCCACAATGGGATCAGAAAAGGAAAGGTGCGTTGAGAGATCCCCAGCTGCACGAGTAATTAATGAGAACTAGACAGGCATATCATAGCCATACGAGGCATACCAGCAAAAGCTTCACGCAGCAATTACCCTAAAGAGGCCGTAGGCTGGAAGCTTGCAGCTAGCCTTGAAAGGGGGAAGGAGCCTATATCGCGCGGCATTGGCTTTCTATAATCTAATTCTTTCTTGGAACCATATCCTTCGAATGCGGCTTACGTGATAGCTTTGAGCCTATTTGATAAACGAAATAGGAGGAATTTCTGTCCCTGCGCACCCTTCCCCTCACCCCTCCCCTCCTTATCTAGCTCCTTACTTCATACATTGTAGCGTGAGGTCCGTCGCGATAAACCGACGGACGCTATCGTCTTTATTTATGAATTTTCGCTCCGGTAGGCGGCCAAGCGAAGATTCCTGTGTGATTGGGTTGTGTGTTCCTCCATCCCTCCCTGACCCGAAGAAAAAGAAGGGGACCCGCATGCCAAACCAAGCCAGCTGGGGCCATTCCCTTGTGGCCACATCGCTGCAGTTCCATTAGGTGGGCCATCTGCGCTCCAAGCCAAGAGATTTCCAAAGGCGCTCTCAGTTTTGATCTACGAAGATGGGCCACTTCCGTGTGTGGTCGTCTCGTGGGGTCTCAATGCCACATGCCTCGCCAGCACGAGCTTCAATCAAATCCCCATTATCTGGACCATCTCTGCCATATGCTCATCCCAGGTTTGGACATCTTCTCACGCCCCTGAAAATCAGCCACTCCTCCCAACTCTTCGCTCTCAGGTGCGACAAGGCAAGGCAATGGGTCATCTACAATTGTCGTTGGCAAGACAGAGCACTCCTTTTCCATATAATTTGTGAGATGGGCCATCCTTTGCGGAATCCACGCATTGCTGGCAGGTTGCACGTCCATCCCAGATGTTATAGGCCACATGGGCCATTTGCATGGAAGCCAGCTATGTCCGGATAACACTTCTTTATTGTGAACCCAAGCATGGCATCCAGGTGGGTCGTCTGCACCTTTTTTTTTTGAATCTCTGATGACAAGGTCTCGCTGCACTTCACGTTGAAGCCTTGCCACGTTGCATTTTGCATTGCCATGTGCCCAAGCCCCTTCTCTAATGTCCACGTTGCCAGAGCCATGTGATGTTGGAATGCAAGGTGTGCTGCGCATACCGTCACACTCTCCCGTGCACAAGCTGAAAAGTGGGCCATCTACACGTGGCCACCTACCCAAGAGAGACTGCTTCAAGAGCTCTACTCAAACGGCCCAAGCATAATTGGCCGCACAGTTGGCCTCCCTGGATCCAATTTGAAGTGGACCGCAGGCAATGCCAAGGCATTCTTTCCTTTTGCACAGTAGGCCATCTGCACGTCCAACCAAAAGAAAGAAGGGAGAAAAACAAGTGGGCCATGTCGCCCAAGGAGGTCAGTAGGCGTCTCGCACATGCTGCTGCCGTCGCTGTCACAGTGTGCAAATACTAGATGACTTTTTATCTACGCATTCGTGGAGGCGACATCAAGTGGGCCGTCTGCATCCATTCCATATCCACGTCAACAAAGCTCTTATTGGTTTTCTGTTTTAAAACTCCATGCTGAAGCTCAAGTCCACATTGTCAAGGCCACGTCATCGTGCATCCATCCATGTGGTGTTAGAATGCAAAGCGGGGAAAGGAGGCCAGCCACGTGGCATGAAGTCAAGACTCCCATCAAGATGAATTTCCGCCAAAACTGTCAAATAGGCCATGGTTAGCCATGGTCTTTGCCAACCATACAAGGCTGGGATCTGGCATCTGAAGTGGGCCATTTGTACTTGAGATTATGAAACGACCAGATGGTATTTCCTCTCCAAACCTGGTGGGCTGTCTGCAACAAGCCAAGATACTTCAAGGGCCCAACAACGGCATGACGTTGCACAATCCAGATGGGCCGAGGTCGAGGCCCTTGATGGAAAGAACAGTCGTGTGCACCATCTCGTGTGACAATGAGGTGGGCCCACACAGCAGTATGTTAAGGTTACCCAGTCTATTGCCTCCACAGAGGTCACAACCATTTCAAAGGCACGCCCCATCAGCGTGTCCTTTCTCCGTTCTATTTTCCAGCAGATTGGAGGGCGATCTACATTCTTTCTATCTTGGCCATCCATTTGGACAACAGTCCGAGAAACCACTCAATCCAGCAATCACCATCCACTCCTTCAATGCCGATCATCACCGTCAATCGAGACCGTGCATTACGGGCAGAAGTGCAATGATTATCTTCATCAGCCTTCTGTAACCGAGAACGAGCTACAGACTCTCTGATCCAGACCAGTTCCAGCCAAGCGCATTGGAGTCACAAGTTATAGGGATCGGGACTCCCTTCAATTTCTTTTCGGCTAGTGGCGACTCCCTTTCTTTTATTGTACAGTTCAGATTCATTATGAAAGAGCAAATAAAACAACTCTCATTCTTTTTCGAGGTCGCTAAACGACAAAAAGTCACTTTACACATCATCACGCTGACTGGTCATCGACCCACATTTTGACTCGTTGACTGGCCAGAAGGCGCATCGTGGCGCATTCGCAATCGAGGCGCTACACACTCTAAGTGCTTGCATGAAATTCCCCTCATCTTTCAAGTCAAGTGCACAAGTGAAGTGCTTTTTATTGCTTCTCAAGTGAGAGATTGGATCTGAGGCCACACGTTGACCGGCCGCGCAGGCACTTTGGGGCGGTGCTTTCTCGATCCTTTCTCAGACTTTCTCGCACGGAGATCAATGAGGAGTCGAACAAAAATAGCTAATCGCTCTTGAGCTAGCTAGATCCGCCCAATCTCTATACCGACCCTCTGCCCTTCCTGATGGAATTGATGCCACCGAAACGATAACAGGATCTTTCTTTTCCCCTATACCCAGTTTATATACGGTTTATATACGCGATGCGCAAAAAAGCGGCTCAGTCGGCGAACTCTACCAAGACCAAGACGGATGTAACACAGCCGCGGCACGCACAAAGACAAGACTCGTGGGTGCTATCTAAATCTAAGAAATCTAAGGTGTAGCCTTTTTTATAGCATGGAAAGGCGCTTCTTCGATTAGGTGTCTCGTGGCAAGGGCTGTGCACAATCAAAGAGGAGCGGCTATTTTTGACTATGACCTTCCCCACCGTTCTGACTCCACCGCCCAGGTTCAACCCAGGCAATAGAAATGCCATTTTATAGGATATGTGAGTTGGAACTTCTCGTTCAACCTTTCCCAGATCAGAAAGAGGAGCTTCGGTTCGGGCACATCGGTCGCATAACAGCCTTCCCAATCATCAGGCTCAAACCTTTTCCCGACGGTCGCTTTTACGCAACAAGAAAGCAAAGCGTACTTCGCGACATCCGAATAGGTTTCACAGCAGCAGTACGGCGCAACAGAACAGAGGAGCTCGTTCCGTCTTTGTGAATACCAATGCGTCCTGTCTTCATGTTGTATTCTTCCCACTGACTGTGACCAAACTGCGCTCCGAGTGTCTTTGTTTGAAAGAGAGAAATCCTTCCCTAAGGTAGATAGCCAGGGAGAAACCGCTCTACAGAGGTAAGGAAAGACCCTCCTAGCAGTACCTCATAGCTATGCCTGCAACTATGGAAGTGGGAATCCTCCTTCTCAAGGGAGGTCACAATGGCGAACCATTCGGGGAAGGATTCCTCTATGAACGGGATGAGAGATCCGGCATAACCACTCACGAAAGCTTCAATCATCTTTGCAGACTTGCGCCAGTTGTCCTTTATAAATCCTTAATAGTAGATCAAATTCCAGCATCATGTAGAACTAAGATCCCAAGTACTGACTACCGGAGAAAACCTCTTTGCCAAAGAGACACCATAGGGAGGAAGGGAAGCCCATTGAGAGAGAATCTATCAGTTACTTAGCGTGACACAGCTACCTACGCCGACATGTGTATGTGTACAGGAATGGGTGCGGGAGCTACCCCCTGGTGCTTTGCCGGAAGCCCTTCATCCATCTCAATATATGGAAATTCTACGCGCAAAGGCTTCGGTCCAATGTCCGAACATCAAAACACTTCTGGATGTCGGGCCGGATTGTTCCCTACCGAGAAAGGGGAGAACCGGCCGCTTCGTTCCATTCATTTACAAGGATGAATTTCTACGTTTTCTTTCTTTCTAAGAAAAGTGAAATATTCATTATTTATGAATTATCATTTAGAAATTGAATGAATTTACATTTCATTCTTTCATTCATTGTAACATGAATTTGCAAGGATGTCTTCTTTCTTTATCTTTCTCTTTCTTTCATTCTCATTGAAGAAATGAATTGCATTTCTTTCATTCATTGTCATTTCATTCTTTCATTTCATTCTTTCATAAATTCATTATATTTCATTCATTTGCATTCATTTACATTTCATTCTTTGTCTTCTTTCTTTCATTCTCATTTATTCAATTCATTGCAAGTGAAAATAGTCTTCTTTCTTTCATTCGTCTTTATTCAATTCATTCGTCTTTATTCAATTCATTCATTTGCAAGGATGTCTTCTTTCTTGAATTAGAATTTCATTCATTTGCATTTCATTCTTTCATTCGTCTTTATTCAATTCAATTCATTTCTTCAATTCTCATTCTGAAATAAAACAAAGAAAGAAAAAGAATGCCAAACGCTTGCTAAGTCACGTACGGCGGGCAGTGAAAACGCGAGATAAGGCTGCAAGTGCCCCCCTCTTACTACAAGCTGGCTCGCATCGCTTTGAGCGCTTCGCTCGCAGGCGTGAGCGCAGGAAACAAGCCTACGCTTTTTGGCCTATTCTTGCTGGATTCCCCTGCATGATCGGTAGGTCCGCTAGAAGTGCCTCAGCTAGTGAAGTAGTTGAGCCTCGAAAGCCTACTTACCAACCAAACTTGCGATCGTCGGTAGCCGCAGAACTCGTTTAGGTGGCTGTTCGCCTTTGGATCTTCACTTCAATAGTTGTCTAAGATAGCAGCGGCGGTAGATTGGGGAATGCTAATCTAATAGAGGAATTCTAATCTTTCCAGGAAAGCCTCTTCTTTCTGGTCTCCATCAAGTGGATTCTTCACCTGGACAAAGATAAGGAGAGGAAGAGATAGAATTCTGGAGAGAATTGATCGTATGCTAGTAAGTGAGGAGGCGCTGTCTTTTGTCAAGGTCAAACGTCAAGTGATTCCTAATTCTATATCTGACTTCCGCCCGGATTAATCAGTCTCCTACCCTTGGTCCTATCCCGTCCCGTTCAGATTAGAACGGAACTGGCTCATTCACCCCGAATGCAGGGAGCAATCAAACTCAAGCGCGAAAGCCGTAGCGCGTTTGGCATTCTTTTTCTTTCTTTTGAAATTCAATTTCATTCATTGTAATTTCATTCTTTGATTTTCGATACAGATAGGTACACTGAACACCAACCCAATCTCGACAATCAAAGTACAAGCAACGGGGTAAAATAGATTTAAAAAGAAGAAGAATTATACATATAATTCGTTCAAAAAGGAATTTAGAAATGAGAATTCAAGAAAGAAATGTAAAGAATTTCAGAAATTCTAATGAAAGAAATAAGACATCCTTGCAAATTCATTCATCAATTTAGAAAGATAATGAAAGAATGAAATGCAAATTCATTCATCAATGAGAATGAAAGAAAGAAGACATCTTAGCCAAGTAGAAAGAAAACATCTTGCGTTTTCAGGCTTGAAGCGAGCCAGAAAGCGCTCAAGCCTCCGCCTATGAAAAGCCGTTGCGCCCCTTTGATTTCAGTTCGGTCAGGCCGAAAGGGCCTATACCTATCTATTCACATTACCTGGACCCGTGGATTCAGGGTCTTCGGAAGCTTCGTCTCTACCTTGAGATTCGGCAAGTGACCTAGGTAAATGATTACTCTTCTACGGTCTCAGTCCGGAATGAGGCTTTAGCTGCTGCTTTGGATGCTGCTGCGGGAAATGCGACTTCGGAAGAAAAGAAATATCTTATTTCGAGAGAAACTAGAACTATGGGTTCAGGAAAAACCGAGCCCGAGAGCTTACTTGCAGCTTTAGTGCCCGCTTAGCTATTATTAGAATTATTCTCATAATTCATTCTAATTATAATAAAAAAAGAAAAAAGAGATTCCTTGGGATTGTTCTTGGGCTTGGCGAGGCATTCTTCGTGTTAGGGACTTCGCTACATGGTGTATCCGACATCTCATTGGAGATGGGTCCACCACTAATTTATGGTTCGACCCGTGGCTCCCGGTGGGCCGCCTTATTGATTCTTTTGGGGATAGATTACGCAATGATACCGCTTTGTCTAGTGTTGCGAAGGTCTCGGAAATTATTGAAGAAGGGCGGTGGGGAAGGTAGATAGCGAGCGAGTGGGTCAAGATGTGGGAGGACTTCACTGGCAAAGAGTGAGTTGCCGGGGTAGGGGAATGAGTTTCAACAGAATATGAAGGGAAAGGGAAGGAGAATTGAGCAAGCTTTGAAGGTCACAGGCTACACTTAGCTATTATTCTCAGATATCATTCATATTATAATGTTATGTTCTTTGCCCTACTGTTTGAAGTCTGGCTTTCTTCATAAGTCATCAAGGATCTTAGCCAAACGGTGACCGGCTTTCGCGAAAGCACTTTGGGCGCAGGTTTCTCGATCAACTAGCTTACTAAATGAAGAAAGACACTGTTATTATATACGAAATTAAGATAAGATAGAGAAGAAGAAGCACGAGTTGAACGGAGCGAGGAGCAGGAGCGCAGTGCGTGCCCGAGAGCAGTAGCAAGCATGAGCCCGAGAGCTTACTTGCAGCTTTAGTGCCCTATCGCGTATGCCCGTGAGCTTACTTGCAGCTTTAGTGCCCGCGAAGCTTTCGGGAAGAGGGGTAGTCTTGTGCGTAAGCATAGCAGATTGAGATCGAGGCTTAGAGATGTGGCACTCATCATAATGATTGAGAAAGGCAGGAGTCAGCCGCACAAAGGCTACTAGCTTGAAGAAGCGAAATGGTAAAGGTCCCTTCCCTCAGTTACTTCCTTGCCTTCCCTTACCCAGCTTGAAGTGAAGTTACTTGCTTCTCAAAGCGAAGCGAGCCAGCTTGACTCCATAGGGGGGCTTGTGCGCTTACTGCAGAGTAAAGGGGCTTGTGCGCTAGAAGTGTGCGTAGCTTGCTGGGGGTGGTCAGAGATGGATCGGGAACTAGCTCTTTGGATGGGGAAACGTGATGTCCCAATCATTGGATATAAGAAAGCGATCTAACCTGCGCTGAATGTTTGCTTCACCTTGCTTTTGGTCTAAGTATAGTCAGATCCACCCAGAGGAAGCTCAACCAGACTGGCCACCAGAATGAAGTCAGCAAACTCCTCCATGCTACAAAAAATGCCTTTTCTGCCACCCTTTTTTATCCGCAAGAAGAAGGGTCGTGTGAAATCCCCACCCACACACCAAGGGAGAGATTACAACTGACGCACGGATAGCAGTTCTTCCCATAAGAGTCTACGCCCAGCTGGAGAGGTGAGGGCAGAATAGCAGAGCAAATACGCGTATTAGTAGCATAGCAAAGCAAAAATGTGTTCCGTAACTCGCACTGCGCTAACGCCCTTATTAGAGTAAAGGCGAGGCGCTCATTCCTTTGCTTGTTTGGCTAAAATGACTTTTTGAACTTGAGATTCTCACTCTGCAAGAACTCCGAATCATTCTCTTGAAGCGCATCCTCTTTATGATAAATGATCCGCTTGCCCCGAAATGACCTGGCCCACCAATAGGGAAATCCCAATTCATTGGGCCTTTCGATACAATCAAATATATTTCCACAAGGGCGCCATATTCTAGGAGCCCAAACTATGTGATTGAATAAATCCTCCTCTATCTGTTGTGGGTCGAGGGCTCCTTCTCCTTCCCCTTCTTCAAACTCCGATTCGTATTTTTCATATATCAATCTCTGATCAACGATAGAACAAGATCCATTTTGCATCATATCTAACTGATTCCTCGGTTCGGACCGAAGAAGCAATGTCACTCGATCATTATCAAACTGACTGCAATCTTTTTCTGTCCGTGAGGATCCCACCAGAGCGCCTTCTACTTCTAATAGGCCATGAACTAGATCAGAATCATTCTCAACGAATCCATAAGAAGTGATCCAATTTGATTCATCGGGTCCAGGTGCAGACCAAAGATCTTGAGCGACCGATCCGGCAGAACAACTCAAAAGAGAAAGAAGTCTCGTTAATTTCTTTATGCTCGTTCCAAGTTCGAAGTACCATTTGTACAAATAAGAACCCCCTTCCTTACATTCTTTCTTCTTCATATAGATAGATATAGGATCTATGGGGCAATTACTTAGAAGTACATTTTGTGCAACAGCCCTTCCTATCTGATAGAAAAGGATCCCATGATCCTGAACCGATCTTACCTGGGATCGCAAATCCCAAGTTTGTCTATGAAGAGCTGATCTAATTGTATTAGTGTCTAGAATGGATTTCTTCTGTGTCATACTAATCGATAGGGCCTCATTGGTAAGTGCTACAAGATCTCGTGCATTGGAACCCATGGTTATGGACCCGAATCCGTTAGTATGGAACATTTTCTTTTCCAAGTGAAATCCCCTAGTATATGAAAGAATGAAAAAGTGTTTTCGTTGTTGTGGAATAAGAAGCCTTCGTATCTTAATGCATGTATTTAATTTCTTCGGAGCTATTAAAGCGGGATCCACTTTTTGGGGAATATGAGTCGAAGCAAAAACTAGAATCTTTCTAGTGGGACATCTTTCACAATCTCTGGAGAGATAGTTCACTAATAGACCGAGGGATAAGTAATTCGACTCATTCACATACAGATCATGAATGTTTGGAATCCACATTATGCAAGGGGACATTGCTTTTGCTAATTCTAATTGAAGGGTGATATCAAATCGGTCCATTTCCTTTTTCGGCGTCATATACATAGTTAGCGCATTCGTCATAGTTAGCAGCTCCGTATCAAGGTCATCATCAATATCGTCACTATCATCAATATCGATATCGTCACTATCATCAATATCGATATCATCAATAAGATAACCTTTAGGCTTGTCATCCAGGAACTTATTCGGAAATACCGTAATGAAAGGAACATAGGAGTTTGTCGCTAGGTATTTGACCAAATATGATCGTCCAGTTCCTATAGAACCTATCACTAAAATACCCCTAGAAGGGGATAGAGCTAAGCGGAGCGAAAAGGGTTTTCCATGAGATGGGAAATTCAAACTATTAGCCCCACACGAGGTTTGTGAATAAGTGATTGTCTGATAATGAGCAAGGAATATCCGTCTTTCTGCTAAACAGGATCTATTGAACTCATAATTCATTAGACACTTTTGATGAATGTCAACTAAGTCTCGTAAGTAAATTGATCCCGGTTGTTCAATCATTTCATAACCAGAGTCATTCTTTGATAAATGATCACTATGAGTCAGACTCAATAGAATTTGATCAATCCTTTTTTCTGTCGTTAAGGTGGAGAACTGAACCAAGAATTCTCTTTCTTCATCATCAATCGAATCACTGTTCGCGACCCAGGATTCTATTTTATCATCAATCCAATCACCGTTCACGTTTTTTCTTTTTCTTATCAATGAATAGATCTCTTTACTTGTACGACTTAGATGTCTCGTATTTCTCGAAAAAGTTATTCGATTGATGGGATTTGGTATGATACTTATGAGATCGATGATATCAATGAGATTAATATGAAAATCCTTCTTCTTAGAACGTATTGATTTGACCCCATAAGCGGGACCACCACCCAATAGCATGTTGCCGCCAGAAGCAGAACCCCGTATTTCTCCCAGAGAATCTCCTAATTGTTCCAGAGCAACTAGAAAGAGATTCTTTAACCAGAAAGAATTCTGTTCAGATGTAGGATACCTATCCAGAAGTTTTCGCAACTCAATCGTGTATGATTCCATCATCAAAGATTTGATCTTTTCTAACTCTGTCTGTAACTCACTAGAGGCTCGGGAAACAAAGAGAAGATGTGTACGAACGAGATATCCAGCAACAAGAAGAAGGAAAAGGATTGAGTAGAGGAACTCCCGAGCATTTGGTGATCTCAGATGTCTCCATATCAATAGAACGGGTGACTCATTATTTCGATGAATCATTTCTTCGGACAGAAGAAGATTCTGTAAACACTTACTCGGCATCTCACTTATCAGATTCCATTGTGGAAGAATCGCCAACCATTTTCTCTGAGGAATTGGCCATGATATATCTGATCCATGCATAATATCAGATAGAAATTTGTGACTGCTACTTAGTATCGGCAATGGGTCTGAAAAAGTCTCTAAAAGGGTGAAATTTAGATATTTGCACCCTGTCGAAGTAAGGAACCATGGCATATAGGTTTGGAACAGATTCCATTTTGAGAGATTTGAAAAAGCACTATCTCGTTGAAAGGTTCTATACATCTGCCGTTTCTCAACGCATTTCTTTAGACAAAGACTCAGTTTTTTCCTCTTTCCGGGTGGTAAATATTTCTCAGAACATGGAGTGTGAATCAAACCCATGTTTGAATTGAAACTGAGATACTGATGCAAGTTCTTCCCTTCTGAATCAGATAGATTCATATCTGAAAGAGGCTGACAATAAGTTCTTTCAAAATTGACTATTTGTTCCTCTGTTAGAGGTGTTCCAGAAATGTCTGCGATCGAGTAAATAGCTCTACGAACGAATGGATCGGATCGAATTGGAAAATGGAAAGATTTGTACAAGTTATACGTTTCGTCACCACTTTGTGGAAAAGAGTTAGGTATTCATATGTCAGATACCTGTGACTCGATTGGTGAAATAGTATCTCTCTCCAAAAAAAACATGTTTTTTTTACTGACGCACGAAGAAAATCTTTTGTTGCGAATGAACAAGATATTGAGGAATTGTCCATATGTAAGATCATAATTATTGGTACGGGTCTTTTCCACATCAAAAGGGAATCTTTTGTTACAATAGAACCAGAGGTGATGTGGATTATTCAAGAATCGAAGTCGATTTGCTTTATAAAAAGAAGATATCAATGAACTTCTATGAAATGGTTTCACGGGATTCAGCCAATTGTCTCGATCGTGGGATATCATTGAGAAATAGGAATCCGTGTTATCAAAGGATTTCCTGCGATTCTTTCTAGTATGGAATGAGTCAATCATCCACTTTGGTATCTTATTGAACAAAAAGGGTGATATTGTTCCTCCATTGATCAAGAATTTCGATCTTTGGGAAGTATCATGATCATCCAATAAGAAGGGTTTCAATTTATTCAAATGAACGATTTGAACACCTATTGATTCTAACAACTGATTGCAGAGTTGATCATTCGGACCTTTCAATTCATAGATGTGGATCTCGGACCTATGAATGGGGGTATTCCCGATACTCACAAAGAAAAAAGGAAGTGACTTAGACAAAAAGAGAAGTGACTTGGACAAAAGGAGAAGTGACTTGGACAAAAAGAAACTCCAGATATTTGATATCTTTCTCTTTGAATGAGATCTCAATTCCAGCTATGGTTTCATTAGCTATCTTACAACTAGAATCCCTCTTTTTCGTCTTTGTTTTGGTCAGCAAGTTCGGTCCCTACATAGATATGGTTTTTATTCGAGAGTCATACCTATATATGGACGTCGGTCTAGTTGGAGCAAGAAAACCGGGTACTATGTAGGCTTTTCTTTCATTTTTGATGTTGGAAATATCTCAAAGTAGTCTGCCTCGCCTTACCCACCTGGACCACCTTATGTACCATACCCTTCTCAATCCACTTGAAGAGCTGAAAAGAAGACAATTAGACTATCTATTAGACTATGCTATTATTGCTACTTGATAGCCATGGATCATAGATCTAGCCGATGGAATTCCTTCTGAACCTGCCCGATTTTGAAGCCTCGACTTTTGAATCCATAGCTTGGCGACCTCGCGTACTCTTTCTGAGAAGAAGATAGCTTGCTTCAACTTTATACCGAAATTGATTCGTGAAGTGAGAGGGGTCAACAAACTGCCCAAGCATCCTCATGCGAAAAAAGCATCTCAATCGGCCTACTGCTCAACCTTGAAAACCTGAGCAATGGCCTTCGAGCCTAAAACGAAGGTTTGGATACGGGGTCAAGGTCGGACCATGTTAGGCCGTTCATTCATACATTTGAGATTTCTCTTTTTTGATATTATGGAAGGATCGAAATAGCAGCCCTCGGCAACCCACTGCCCATCAGCAAGCAATCTTCCCTTTCCATCCACAGGGCTCGAAAATGACATCTTTCACACATTGGTCTTGTTGATCAAAGCCCGGAACTGTAATCAAGTCAAGCAAGCAATCGCCTTTCCACACGTAAAGACACATTGACATAGAAAATGGATAATAGATCTCAGTGATCACGGTTGGACTGACTCTTTGGGCTAGCTGCCAAGTAAGATCACTGACACTAAGTACGGCCACCACCAGGAGAGTGCAAGGCTTCACTAGCAAACGAATAATCACGCAGCGAGTGCAAGGCGGAGAATGGGAAGACCCAATATGGTTAAGCTGGAGAGTCAGATGGCTATGCTTCAGAGTACGGGCATAGATGCAAGATCACTGTTCACTCAACAGGATACAGTTTCACCATACAGGATAGCGATACCGATTTTTCTGCTATGGATTGCACTATAGGACAGATCAACCACAATGCTGATTTCTAGCGGCCCAAAACTATGGATTAATAGGGACCACCATGTTCAGGATTTCTTGCTCGATCCACCATTCCGAGATAGGCCATTATCGATGTGGTTTGCTTCTGGCAAATCTCTATCAGTGAGAGTTTCCATATTTTTCCACTTGACTTTGGGGACAGAAGGAGCAGCTTATGTTGCCGCTCACTTCGGATTGAGTTTTCATGGTTTAGCTTAAATCACGTGCTACACTAATGAATTCGAAGTCGTGGTCATTTTATCCCTCCGCAGAGAAAGCTAACATGGTTATCCCGCCATGAACAGTCTGTCTCTCAATTTCCAGTCTATCAATTTGCAGGAAAGGGAGCTCAGGGAAGCGGGAGAAGAAGAAACGTATAAAGAATGGGGCGTCGTCAAGTTCAGCAAAGGGGCAAGGCGAGAGGCAGATCAACTCAAATTCACATCAAAAATGACGAAAGACCCGTCCATAATGGAATGATAGGGAGAACTTCAGTCCGATGGAAATTGCTCCATTTGACCATTTGAGAAACTGATGCCATTGATTGAGTTATGCCACCCTTGCTACAATGAATGATCCATGGCGGCGAACAGTTCTATTCCAATCTTTGCTCGGGACTGGAAAGCGCATCTTATTTCCTGTATCGTTCACCGCTCCTACCACTTTGATTGTTTTCGGTACATTAGTCTAGTTCTCCCTTCTGTTTGATCCAAAGTTCCTCCGTATTCTAACGAGTATCCGATGTCCTTTCATCTGTATTACCTTTGCTACAGTAGTGTAGCCGCTTATTGGTCTACATGGTAAACGGTTGAATGGTATGGTTTGGCTCTGTGAGAATCACGTAAGCCCACAAAGATTCTAATCAAATTGTACGAAAGAAAGACGTCTAAGGGTTGTTCCCCTTTTTTAATTAGTCCTTTCGCGCAGTTTTATTAAAGTTTTGTGGCCATAGCGAAAGTTTTAGAGTTTGAGCAGAACGAGCGAGAAGTTCGTTGTTTCAGTTGCTATTCTATTGTCTTTCTCTCCCGGGTCCAATGGGGATTTAACATGGTTCAAGTCCATGGCGTAACCACCGTAAATGATCCGGGAATCAAGCTCGGGTAGGGAAAGATTGATAAGAAAAAACTTCAAATAAGACCACCCAAATGAAATGGGCTTTCTCTCGGGGAAGCCTAAGCTTGGCTTGCTGACCCTAGGTTACGGAGTCCTAGTTCTCCGGGGAGGGGATGAAGAAGAGAGAGATGAATGGTTCCTTCTCAGGACCCTGAAACCTGAATATTCAGTTCCCTTTCATCGTAGATAGAGATCGGAGCTATAGACGAGAGGATTGAGTTACATAGTCCCTTTGAGGTGCTATAAGTGAGAACTCTTCCTTTTCGATTCCAGGGCAAGTACAAGAGTCAAGTACTAAATAACGAGCTAATGAGTCTCCTTCCTTTTGCCATTGGACTTCCCAATCGAATCCATCGTCACACTCATAATGAGAAACTTTCCTTCCTCCGGTCGATGACCTGATTCTGACAGATGTGGATTTCATACCTCCTATAAGTAAGCGCTCCTTCCCTCGATTGAATAAACACCATATGAACCTTCTTTCTCATCGTTAGGTGTTGGATTTGAAGGCGGCAGAGTTCCATATCAATCACTTGATAGTTGACTGTTACGATCGAGAAAATGATCCCTACTTCAGATTCTGAACTTCAAGCCTTTCTTTCCGGAGAATTTCCGAGGAGAGATTCAGCTGCAGCTGCTGCAGGAGCACCTGCCCAGATAACGGTACTCTTTGGCCCGGAAGATAGCTTCGCTTCTGGCGACTAGCTTATACCGTCAATCAATGGCTAAAGCGACCTTGAATCAATCAATGAATG
>NW_027182252.1:135000-138954 GCF_029961685.1 Aristolochia californica
GCCGGGGGACATGGAACTTATCGTGCTACTTCAACATTTCCATCCGGCTTTTTCTTTTTCATCTTGAACATCTAGATCAACAACTGGGTAGGAACAAAGGGGGAGAAACGACGGAATTCAAATAGTAGACCCTGGAGCAAGTGGCCCGCATCTACTGCAGCTATTGCGGCTATCTATGCCGCTACTTTCGCTACTACCAAAGCGGCTGAGTGGTCAAAGGTCGGAGCCTTTTGCAGTGGTACAAGCGCAAAGTCTACCTAAAAACTTTGGGTGGAAGTTATCGAACTGGATCAACCTCAACTACTCGCTCGACAGAACCACTTGCTTAATCAACTAATGCTTCTTCCACTACGTTGACCCTAGCCTCTGATTTAATGGTAATGAATCTCTTGGATCGCTCCTACTCGTACTCTTACTCACTTCTCCTGCTCGAAATGCTGGACTGGATGCCGAATAGTATCCGGCCGGCTAGGTAGTGGTGCGGGTTTCGCAGACTATGCGTCTACTGTATCAGGTGAAAGCTATGGATCAAGGGCTGGTCGCGTGTGGAGGGCCACATTTTTTCTCTTCATCTCGGTCACAGCTCCATCTGGATCTTTATCCGGATATGGACCTGCTTGCTCCGATGCTGGTAGTGGGTTAGTAGCCGATTTAAGATATTGATTCGGAACCATGTGAGGGAGAGCGCGAAGTCTGGAAGATCAAACTATGTAGTGGGTCGCTTTGCCTTCGTCATCCAATCCGGAAATAGAAAGTTCCTATCCCAACCAATTGTTTTATTCTCAAATCTTTCCCTCTTCTCGATTCATTCTTCCAATTCATTCATGAAACGATTCCCACTTCATGGACATGTCAAGGTCATTTAGATAGAATAGAATCCCTCTTAGCTGAATTAGATTTTTGTGGTAGAACGGCGGGAATGAGAATGATTATAGATGGCCCGAATAGATGGCTACCGCATGATGGAATGGAGTGAATATATTGACCCAGCCACTGGTAAGGAATTCTCCACTCACACACAAGAAATTCAAAATAATATGCCTGGCAATTAACTTCATTTACCGTTTCCCCTACAGGACAAGTAAAGGAGGGAGTGCAACGGGCTTTGGACTCCCTGGGCGTAGAAGACATCTCAGTTCAGTCCGAATTACCGGGGCCAAGCCTCATCACTCCAACTATTGGGGAAGAAAACCAGAAATAGAAGTCGATGAAGGGAATAAGGAAGTGACCCCAGAAGGAAAAGAGGGAGAAGGTCTTACCGAAAACAGATCCAATGATCCATAAATCGGACAAAGACATCACCACAAGCGAAGACCTTCTTGCAACTTATTCGGGTTCATTACGTCCCCTAACATAACGTCGAATACGTTGGGGATGGTAGCGCGCCTTCCGCCGCAAGACCAAGGCGAGACTCTCATGCCATCATTGCACGGGTATCAACCGAACGCAGCGAGTAACCGTTGTCTGTTCCGGTCGGCGCGGAATATCACCCGCTCCGGGTTTTCCGTAGAGATCGGGGTCAAGGAAGAGCATGGGAAAGCTTCCCTCGCAACAACTCGCGAAAACGCAAACACTCCAATCAGAGGTCAGGTCCGCCGTCAGAAGCCATAAGGAATTTCGTCCGACACGTGTCACCCTCGATGTGGGACAAAGCAAACTACCGACAAGGAACAATAATAGCACGGCATGGAACACACTTCAAGCCACCAAGGAAGAACAACAAAAAAGAGCTATCTGCGCTCAAAACGTTTGATTGAAGCTACACCACCCCTTGCGAAGCAAGCGAAAGACTTTCAAGCGTGACAAACAAGAAAGAATTCACTAGTAAGAGATACAATTTCTTCCAAGGTAGGTGGGTCGGTCAGTCAAAAAATCATGGGCAAAGGTTGCTTTCTTTCTTTTTCATTTCTAAAATAAGGTATATGTAAAAGGCAGGCCTTATGAAAGAAAGGCACAGTTTAACATGGGAAGTAAGTACCCCAAACCTTTTCTAAAAAAAAGTAGAAAGTAAACGAGATGATCCAATTTTTTGGTCAGGCTTACCCGCCGTCCTCTGCCCCGATAAAAGAGATTCTCGTCTTGAATAAGCCAATGACTTAATCGAGCTAGAGTCGTCAGAACGGTAGGGCGGTTTAGCTGTGGAAATAGGAAAGGCGTGCTGCGATAGCGCCTTTGATTGAAATGCAAGTGAAGGTCAGAGAAGAACAGATAATGAACCACAGAAACAACCTCCGCATGTGACAATTAACGACTAAGCCTTTCTGCAGTGCTGTATCAGAGAATGATTTTCCAAATCCATAGATAGAAGCTCGCTTTTCAACAAGCTATAAATGGTGCTAGAAAGAAGGGGAAGATAGGAGTGCACAATGGTCCTGAATAGGAAGGGCGAGTCATATCGAAAGGAAGGACAGTGGATCGGTCAAGGTGGGCTAAGTCTTTGTTGATAGAAAGCGCCCTGTAGAGTTTAATGGGTCTATCTCGCTGCCATATTGTCGGGCAGGGTCTCCCACTCGTTCTGGGCTACTTTAATATAAGTTCACATGACTCCCTGATAAGCAACTACTCGCTCTGGATCTGCAACTTACAGATATGAATATAGGCATAGGTTTTGTATGGTCAAAGGCAATCGCAGTGGTTTTTTCACCCGGAGACGGAGTAGATTCACTCATAGCAGATACAAAGGCAGGAGCAAACAGCTAAGTAAAAGCAGCAGATAGTCGCTATACGGGGGCAGCAGAGCCCTTTGATTCAGAACCACCTATTTATCCATAAGGGCTTGAGCCCCAGGCATAAGTAGGTGAATCCACAAAACCACTAGCAGAGGTGGAGGCATTTCAAAAGGCAGCAGGAAGGGAGCCGTAGTACTTAACCATTCCAATCTTAAAACCTTCTATAAAAACATGGTTTTATGACGAAGTTAACCATTCTTATTTGTGGAAAACCTTCTATATTACTTCACCATTCTTCCCATTCTTCTTATCTATAGAAAACCATTCTTATCTTAAAAGAGAAAACCATGTAGATTGAAGACAACCATTCTTTGAACTAAACTCTTTTTCTCTGTAGAAAAACCAAACTGATTGATCAATCAATCCATCGATCAATCTGTTTGGGATGAGACAAGGCTAAAGCGTTCACTAGGTGTTCAATCGATCGTGATAGAATCCTGGTTACGAGGGGATCGCTCCATTCATAGGTCAGTAATTCCACTTCTATCTCTTTCCTAGTGTCATAGAGACTCATTCGATCACTCGAGAGTACATCCAAGTAATGCACCTCCTCTTTCTTTCAATCAATCAATCGAGAAATCCAGAATGAAAAATCTGGTATGATTAGTTCCTTTCTTTCCGGAGCTCTATGAGCGTAAGCGACTAAAGTGACTCGGTCCTTCGGTGACTCTCCTGTGTTGGCCACACCAACCCTAACTCGTTTTGCTCTCTCTGTGCTTCTTTCCCAAGTGACTACAGTCCTCCCTGCTCCATCCCTCCGCTCTGCTCCCGCTTGCTTTCATGTACACGTGTTACCTCTTCCCTACAACCCATGACCTGCTTTCTATGCCATGCTTCCTTCAATACTGGAACTGGGACTGACTGACCAGCTTCCTCCGCTTTCCTTCCTTTCCTCATTGCCACCTTACCTGCCCTTCTTGGGACCCTTGACTCTATCCTCATGACTCTATTTCCTTCCGAACTCGAACTCATTGACTAATCAACGTAACTGAAGCAAGCAACCTAGCGAAGCTATCTATCTAAGCGAGCCAGGTCTCTCACTCTATAAAGTAGCGGTCACTTAGCAACCTCTCTCTCTATCGCTTAGCTTACTGCTTCACTTACTAAGTAAGCTTAGCTCTAAGCGAAGCAGCAACCCCACGGAGCGGTGTTGTACTTGAGGGCTATAAAAAGATACTGAAGTACTACTCGCATAGAGATGAGAGGTATGCGCTTCTCGTGTCGG
>NW_027182253.1:0-135871 GCF_029961685.1 Aristolochia californica
GTGTTTTAAAAATGGATATGCAAGCTTGAAACATGTTAAAGATGCAAATGGCCTATGGATCCAAAGCTTTTAAAGAGAATAACATACGCTCATTAAATTATCTAGTGAACGTGCGGTGGGATATTTACCAGAGTCAAACAAGCCATTATTTTGCCCGTTTGCAAAAAGCTGACCTAACAATCATAGATGATTGTAAAGTGATTTTTCATTCGTAACGGGATGTATTATTGTAAGAAATGACTTACGGGTTGGGAGTCAACACTCAATTAAAAATCCCCCGCCTCCCCCTTTTCCCGACGATTGCAAAACCTGAGAACTAAAAACTGAAAAGACCTCACAATCCTGAAAAATCATAGACACTCTTTGGAATTATATCTCTCCACATTTGTGCATTGTGCATCTCCATTTTAGATGTACACTTTTTTATTAAATCAAAATTTCTAGTTTTTCGTTCTCCCTTCATGCCATAAACAAAAAAAAGGTAAATAGATCACAAAAAAAAATGTAAATTTTAGAGTTTATGTATGGGAAAAAATGTAAGTAATGAAAATTTATTCACACACCACAACTGAACACAAAATTTTGTTATCCAAGTTTGGGAAATTCCACTAGCTCAACCCTAATAGCTTGAAATTTAACAAAAAAGAGAACTCTTCTAGACGTGTTTTAAAATGGATATGCATGCTTGAAACATGTTAAAGTTGAAAATGACCTATGGATCCAAAGCTTTTAATGAGAATAACAAACACTCATTAAATTCAGAAGTGAACGTGCGGCGGGATATTTACCTAACAAGCCATTATTTTGTCCGTTTTCAAAAAGCTGACCTAACAATCATAGATGATTGTAATGTGATTTATCGTGAGTAACGGGCTATATTTTTGTAAGAAATGACATACGGAATGGGAGTCAACAGTCAGTTAAAAACACCACACCTCCTCGTTTTCCCGACGATTGCAAATCCTGAGATACAAAAACTAAAAAGATCTAAATTACAAACACTCTTTGGAATTATATCTCCCAACATTTGGGCATTGTGCATCTCCATTTTAGATGTGAAATTTTTTCTTGAATCAAAACTTTGAGTTTTCGCTCTCCCTTCATCCCGTAAACCAAAAAAGGAAAATAGATCACAGCAAAATGAAAATTTTTGAGTTTATGTATGGTAAAATTTTAAAACAATAACAAATGTAAGTAAAGAAAATTTATTAACACACCAAAAATTAACACAAAACTTTTGTTATCCAAGTTTGGGAAATTCCACTAGTTCAACCCTAATAGCTTGGAATTTTACAAGAAAGAGATTTGTTCCACACGTGTTTTAAAAATGGATATGCAAGCTTGAAACATGTTAAAGATGCAAATGACCTATGGATCCAAAGCTTTTAAAGAGAATAACAAACACTCATTAAATTCTCAATGAACGTGCGGTGGGATATTTACCAGAATCAAACTAGCCATTATTTTGCCCGTTCACAAAAAGCTTACCTAACAATCATAGATGATTGTAAAGTGATTTATCATCCGTAACGGGCTATATTTTTGTAAGAAATGACTTACGGATTGGGAGTCAACACTCAGTTAAAAACACCCCGCCTCCCCCTTTTCCCGAAGATTGTAAAACCTGAGATATAAAAACTAAAAAGAGCTTAAATTCCCTAAAAATTACAGACACTCATTGGAATTATCTCTCTCTTCATTTGTGCACTGTGCGTCTCCATTTTAGATGTACACTTTTTTCTTAAATCAAAACTTTGAGTTTTCACTCTCCCTTGATCCCGTAAACAAAAAAAGGCAAATAGATCACAGCAAAATGAAAATTTTTGAGTTTATGTATGGAAAAATTTTAAAACAATAACAAATGTAAGTTAAGAAAATTTATTCACACACCAAAAATTAACACAAAACTTTTGTTATCCAAGTTTGGGAAATTCCACTAGTCCAACCCTAATAGCTTGGAATTTTACAAGAAAGTGATTTGTTCCACACGTGTTTTAAAAATGGATACGCAAGCTTGAAACATGTTAAAGATGCAAATGACCTATGGATCCAAAGCTTTTAAAGAGAATAACAAACACTCATTAAATTATCAATGAACGTGCGGTGGGATATTTACCAGAATCAAACTAGCCATTATTTTGCCAGTTCACAAAAAGCTTACCGAACAATCATAGATGATTGTAAAGTGATTTATCATCCGTAACGGGCTATATTTTTGTAAGAAATGACTTACGGATTGGGAGTCAACACTCAGTTAAAAACACCCCGCCTCCCCATTTTCCCGAAGATTGTAAAACCTGAGATATAAAAACTAAAAAAAGCTTAAATTCCCTAAAAATTACAGACACTCATTGGAATTATCTCTCTCTACATTTGTGCACCGTCCATCTCCATTTTAGATGTACACTTTTTTCTTAAATCAAAACTTTGAGTTTTCTCTCTCCCTTCATCCCGTAAACAAAAAAAGGCAAATATATCACAGCAAAATGAAAATTTTTGAGTTTATGTATGGAAACAATAACAAATGTAAGTAAAGAAAACTTATTCACACACCAAAAATTAACACAAAACTTTTGTTATCCAAGTTTGGGAAATTCCACTTGTTCAACCCTAATAGCTCGGAATTTTACAAGAAAGAGATTTGTTCCACACGTGTTTTAAAAATGGATATGCAAGCTTGAAACATGTTAAAGATGCAAATGGCCTATGGATCCAAAGCTTTTAAAGAGAATAACATACGCTCATTAAATTATCTAGTGAACGTGCGGTGGGATATTTACCAGAGTCAAACAAGCCATTATTTTGCCCGTTTGCAAAAAGCTGACCTAACAATCATAGATGATTGTAAAGTGATTTTTCATTCGTAACGGGATGTATTATTGTAAGAAATGACTTACGGGTTGGGAGTCAACACTCAATTAAAAATCCCCCGCCTCCCCCTTTTCCCGACGATTGCAAAACCTGAGAACTAAAAACTGAAAAGACCTCACAATCCTGAAAAATCATAGACACTCTTTGGAATTATATCTCTCCACATTTGTGCATTGTGCATCTCCATTTTAGATGTACACTTTTTTATTAAATCAAAATTTCTAGTTTTTCGTTCTCCCTTCATGCCATAAACAAAAAAAAGGTAAATAGATCACAAAAAAAAATGTAAATTTTAGAGTTTATGTATGGGAAAAAATGTAAGTAATGAAAATTTATTCACACACCACAACTGAACACAAAATTTTGTTATCCAAGTTTGGGAAATTCCACTAGCTCAACCCTAATAGCTTGAAATTTAACAAAAAAGAGAACTCTTCTAGACGTGTTTTAAAATGGATATGCATGCTTGAAACATGTTAAAGTTGAAAATGACCTATGGATCCAAAGCTTTTAATGAGAATAACAAACACTCATTAAATTCAGAAGTGAACGTGCGGCGGGATATTTACCTAACAAGCCATTATTTTGTCCGTTTTCAAAAAGCTGACCTAACAATCATAGATGATTGTAATGTGATTTATCGTGAGTAACGGGCTATATTTTTGTAAGAAATGACATACGGAATGGGAGTCAACAGTCAGTTAAAAACACCACACCTCCTCGTTTTCCCGACGATTGCAAATCCTGAGATACAAAAACTAAAAAGATCTAAATTACAAACACTCTTTGGAATTATATCTCCCAACATTTGGGCATTGTGCATCTCCATTTTAGATGTGAAATTTTTTCTTGAATCAAAACTTTGAGTTTTCGCTCTCCCTTCATCCCGTAAACCAAAAAAGGAAAATAGATCACAGCAAAATGAAAATTTTTGAGTTTATGTATGGTAAAATTTTAAAACAATAACAAATGTAAGTAAAGAAAATTTATTAACACACCAAAAATTAACACAAAACTTTTGTTATCCAAGTTTGGGAAATTCCACTAGTTCAACCCTAATAGCTTGGAATTTTACAAGAAAGAGATTTGTTCCACACGTGTTTTAAAAATGGATATGCAAGCTTGAAACATGTTAAAGATGCAAATGACCTATGGATCCAAAGCTTTTAAAGAGAATAACAAACACTCATTAAATTCTCAATGAACGTGCGGTGGGATATTTACCAGAATCAAACTAGCCATTATTTTGCCCGTTCACAAAAAGCTTACCTAACAATCATAGATGATTGTAAAGTGATTTATCATCCGTAACGGGCTATATTTTTGTAAGAAATGACTTACGGATTGGGAGTCAACACTCAGTTAAAAACACCCCGCCTCCCCCTTTTCCCGAAGATTGTAAAACCTGAGATATAAAAACTAAAAAGAGCTTAAATTCCCTAAAAATTACAGACACTCATTGGAATTATCTCTCTCTTCATTTGTGCACTGTGCGTCTCCATTTTAGATGTACACTTTTTTCTTAAATCAAAACTTTGAGTTTTCACTCTCCCTTGATCCCGTAAACAAAAAAAGGCAAATAGATCACAGCAAAATGAAAATTTTTGAGTTTATGTATGGAAAAATTTTAAAACAATAACAAATGTAAGTTAAGAAAATTTATTCACACACCAAAAATTAACACAAAACTTTTGTTATCCAAGTTTGGGAAATTCCACTAGTCCAACCCTAATAGCTTGGAATTTTACAAGAAAGTGATTTGTTCCACACGTGTTTTAAAAATGGATACGCAAGCTTGAAACATGTTAAAGATGCAAATGACCTATGGATCCAAAGCTTTTAAAGAGAATAACAAACACTCATTAAATTATCAATGAACGTGCGGTGGGATATTTACCAGAATCAAACTAGCCATTATTTTGCCAGTTCACAAAAAGCTTACCGAACAATCATAGATGATTGTAAAGTGATTTATCATCCGTAACGGGCTATATTTTTGTAAGAAATGACTTACGGATTGGGAGTCAACACTCAGTTAAAAACACCCCGCCTCCCCATTTTCCCGAAGATTGTAAAACCTGAGATATAAAAACTAAAAAAAGCTTAAATTCCCTAAAAATTACAGACACTCATTGGAATTATCTCTCTCTACATTTGTGCACCGTCCATCTCCATTTTAGATGTACACTTTTTTCTTAAATCAAAACTTTGAGTTTTCTCTCTCCCTTCATCCCGTAAACAAAAAAAGGCAAATATATCACAGCAAAATGAAAATTTTTGAGTTTATGTATGGAAACAATAACAAATGTAAGTAAAGAAAACTTATTCACACACCAAAAATTAACACAAAACTTTTGTTATCCAAGTTTGGGAAATTCCACTTGTTCAACCCTAATAGCTCGGAATTTTACAAGAAAGAGATTTGTTCCACACGTGTTTTAAAAATGGATATGCAAGCTTGAAACATGTTAAAGATGCAAATGGCCTATGGATCCAAAGCTTTTAAAGAGAATAACATACGCTCATTAAATTATCTAGTGAACGTGCGGTGGGATATTTACCAGAGTCAAACAAGCCATTATTTTGCCCGTTTGCAAAAAGCTGACCTAACAATCATAGATGATTGTAAAGTGATTTTTCATTCGTAACGGGATGTATTATTGTAAGAAATGACTTACGGGTTGGGAGTCAACACTCAATTAAAAATCCCCCGCCTCCCCCTTTTCCCGACGATTGCAAAACCTGAGAACTAAAAACTGAAAAGACCTCACAATCCTGAAAAATCATAGACACTCTTTGGAATTATATCTCTCCACATTTGTGCATTGTGCATCTCCATTTTAGATGTACACTTTTTTATTAAATCAAAATTTCTAGTTTTTCGTTCTCCCTTCATGCCATAAACAAAAAAAAGGTAAATAGATCACAAAAAAAAATGTAAATTTTAGAGTTTATGTATGGGAAAAAATGTAAGTAATGAAAATTTATTCACACACCACAACTGAACACAAAATTTTGTTATCCAATTTTGGGAAATTCCACTAGTTCAACCCTAATAGCTTGAAATTTAACAAAAAAGAGAACTCTTCTAGACGTGTTTTAAAATGGATATGCATGCTTGAAACATGTTAAAGTTGAAAATGACCTATGGATCCAAAGCTTTTAATGAGAATAACAAACACTCATTAAATTCAGAAGTGAACGTGCGGCGGGATATTTACCTAACAAGCCATTATTTTGTCCGTTTTCAAAAAGCTGACCTAACAATCATAGATGATTGTAATGTGATTTATCGTGAGTAACGGGCTATATTTTTGTAAGAAATGACATACGGAATGGGAGTCAACAGTCAGTTAAAAACACCACACCTCCTCGTTTTCCCGACGATTGCAAATCCTGAGATACAAAAACTAAAAAGATCTAAATTACAAACACTCATTGGAATTATCTCTCTCTTCATTTGTGCACTGTGCGTCTCCATTTTAGATGTACACTTTTTTCTTAAATCAAAACTTTGAGTTTTCGCTCTCCCTTGATCCCGTAAACAAAAAAAGGCAAATAGATCACAGCAAAATGAAAATTTTTGAGTTTATGTATGGTAAAATTTTAAAACAATAACAAATGTAAGTAAAGAAAATTTATTAACACACCAAAAATTAACACAAAACTTTTGTTATCCAAGTTTGGGAAATTCCACTAGTTCAGCCCTAATAGCTTGGAATTTTACAAGAAAGAGATTTGTTCCACACGTGTTTTAAAAATGGATATGCAAGCTTGAAACATGTTAAAGATGCAAATGACCTATGGATCCAAAGCTTTTAAAGAGAATAACAAACACTCATTAAATTATCAATGAACGTGCGGTGGGATATTTACCAGAATCAAACTAGCCATTATTTTGCCAGTTCACAAAAAGCTTACCGAACAATCATAGATGATTGTAAAGTGATTTATCATCCGTAACGGGCTATATTTTTGTAAGAAATGACTTACGGATTGGGAGTCAACACTCAGTTAAAAACACCCCGCCTCCCCCTTTTCCCGAAGATTGTAAAACCTGAGATATAAAAACTAAAAAGAGCTTAAATTCCCTAAAAATTACAGACACTCATTGGAATTATCTCTCTCTTCATTTGTGCACTGTGCGTCTCCATTTTAGATGTACACTTTTTTCTTAAATCAAAACTTTGAGTTTTCACTCTCCCTTGATCCCGTAAACAAAAAAAGGCAAATAGTCACAGCAAAATGAAAATTTTTGAGTTTATGTATGGAAATATTTTAAAACAATAACAAATGTAAGTTAAGAAAATTTATTCACACACCAAAAATTAACACAAAACTTTTGTTATCCAAGTTTGGGAAATTCCACTAGTCCAACCCTAATAGCTTGGAATTTTACAAGAAAGTGATTTGTTCCACACGTGTTTTAAAAATGGATATGCAAGCTTGAAACATGTTAAAGATGCAAATGACCTATGGATCCAAAGCTTTTAAAGAGAATAACAAACACTCATTAAATTATCAATGAACGTGCGGTGGGATATTTACCAGAATCAAACTAGCCATTATTTTGCCAGTTCACAAAAAGCTTACCGAACAATCATAGATGATTGTAAAGTGATTTATCATCCGTAACGGGCTATATTTTTGTAAGAAATGACTTACGGATTGGGAGTCAACACTCAGTTGAAAACACCCCGCCTCCCTATTTTCCCGAAGATTGTAAAACCTGAGATATAAAAACTAAAAAAAGCTTAAATTCCCTAAAAATTACAGACACTCATTGGAATTATCTCTCTCTACATTTGTGCACCGTCCATCTCCATTTTAGATGTACACTTTTTTCTTAAATCAAAACTTTGAGTTTTCTCTCTCCCTTCATCCCGTAAACAAAAAAAGGCAAATATATCACAGCAAAATGAAAATTTTTGAGTTTATGTATGGAAACAATAACAAATGTAAGTAAAGAAAACTTATTCACACACCAAAAATTAACACAAAACTTTTGTTATCCAAGTTTGGGAAATTCCACTTGTTCAACCATAATAGCTCGGAATTTTACAAGAAAGAGATTTGTTCCACACGTGTTTTAAAAATGGATATGCAAGCTTGAAACATGTTAAAGATGCAAATGGCCTATGGATCCAAAGCTTTTAAAGAGAATAACATACGCTCATTAAATTATCTAGTGAACGTGCGGTGGGATATTTACCAGAGTCAAACAAGCCATTATTTTGCCCGTTTGCAAAAAGCTGACCTAACAATCATAGATGATTGTAAAGTGATTTTTCATTCGTAACGGGATGTATTATTGTAAGAAATGACTTACGGGTTGGGAGTCAACACTCAATTAAAAATCCCCCGCCTCCCCCTTTTCCCGACGATTGCAAAACCTGAGAACTAAAAACTGAAAAGACCTCACAATCCTGAAAAATCATAGACACTCTTTGGAATTATATCTCTCCACATTTGTGCATTGTGCATCTCCATTTTAGATGTACACTTTTTTATTAAATCAAAATTTCTAGTTTTTCGTTCTCCCTTCATGCCATAAACAAAAAAAAGGTAAATAGATCACAAAAAAAAATGTAAATTTTAGAGTTTATGTATGGGAAAAAATGTAAGTAATGAAAATTTATTCACACACCACAACTGAACACAAAATTTTGTTATCCAAGTTTGGGAAATTCCACTAGTTCAACCCTAATAGCTTGAAATTTAACAAAAAAGAGAACTCTTCTAGACGTGTTTTAAAATGGATATGCATGCTTGAAACATGTTAAAGTTGAAAATGACCTATGGATCCAAAGCTTTTAATGAGAATAACAAACACTCATTAAATTCAGAAGTGAACGTGCGGCGGGATATTTACCTAACAAGCCATTATTTTGTCCGTTTTCAAAAAGCTGACCTAACAATCATAGATGATTGTAATGTGATTTATTGTGAGTAACGGGCTATATTTTTGTAAGAAATGACATACGGAACGGGAGTCAACAGTCAGTTAAAAACACCACACCTCCTCGTTTTCCCGACGATTGCAAATCCTGAGATACAAAAACTAAAAAGATCTAAATTACAAACACTCATTGGAATTATCTCTCTCTTCATTTGTGCACTGTGCGTCTCCATTTTAGATGTACACTTTTTTCTTGAATCAAAACTTTGAGTTTTCGCTCTCCCTTCATCCCGTAAACCAAAAAAGGAAAATAGATCACAGCAAAATGAAAATTTTTGAGTTTATGTATGGTAAAATTTTAAAACAATAACAAATGTAAGTAAAGAAAATTTATTAACACACCAAAAATTAACACAAAACTTTTGTTATCCAAGTTTGGGAAATTCCACTAGTTCAACCCTAATAGCTTGGAATTTTACAAGAAAGAGATTTGTTCCACACGTGTTTTAAAAATGGATATGCAAGCTTGAAACATGTTAAAGATGCAAATGACCTATGGATCCAAAGCTTTTAAAGAGAATAACAAACACTCATTAAATTCTCAATGAACGTGCGGTGGGATATTTACCAGAATCAAACTAGCCATTATTTTGCCCGTTCACAAAAAGCTTACCTAACAATCATAGATGATTGTAAAGTGATTTATCATCCGTAACGGGCTATATTTTTGTAAGAAATGACTTACGGATTGGGAGTCAACACTCAGTTAAAAACACCCCGCCTCCCCCTTTTCCCGAAGATTGTAAAACCTGAGATATAAAAACTAAAAAGAGCTTAAATTCCCTAAAAATTACAGACACTCATTGGAATTATCTCTCTCTTCATTTGTGCACTGTGCGTCTCCATTTTAGATGTACACTTTTTTCTTAAATCAAAACTTTGAGTTTTCACTCTCCCTTGATCCCGTAAACAAAAAAAGGCAAATAGATCACAGCAAAATGAAAATTTTTGAGTTTATGTATGGAAAAATTTTAAAACAATAACAAATGTAAGTTAAGAAAATTTATTCACACACCAAAAATTAACACAAAACTTTTGTTATCCAAGTTTGGGAAATTCCACTAGTCCAACCCTAATAGCTTGGAATTTTACAAGAAAGTGATTTGTTCCACACGTGTTTTAAAAATGGATATGCAAGCTTGAAACATGTTAAAGATGCAAATGACCTATGGATCCAAATCTTTTAAAGAGAATAACAAACACTCATTAAATTATCAATGAACGTGCGGTGGGATATTTACCAGAATCAAACTAGCCATTATTTTGCAAGTTCACAAAAAGCTTACCGAACAATCATAGATGATTGTAAAGTGATTTATCATCCGTAACGGGCTATATTTTTGTAAGAAATGACTTACGGATTGGGAGTCAACACTCAGTTAAAAACACCCCGCCTCCCCATTTTCCCGAAGATTGTAAAACCTGAGATATAAAAACTAAAAAAAGCTTAAATTCCCTAAAAATTACAGACACTCATTGGAATTATCTCTCTCTACATTTGTGCACCGTCCATCTCCATTTTAGATGTACACTTTTTTCTTAAATCAAAACTTTGAGTTTTCTCTCTCCCTTCATCCCGTAAACAAAAAAAGGCAAATATATCACAGCAAAATGAAAATTTTTGAGTTTATGTATGGAAACAATAACAAATGTAAGTAAAGAAAACTTATTCACACACCAAAAATTAACACAAAACTTTTGTTATCCAAGTTTGGGAAATTCCACTTGTTCAACCCTAATAGCTCGGAATTTTACAAGAAAGAGATTTGTTCCACACGTGTTTTAAAAATGGATATGCAAGCTTGAAACATGTTAAAGATGCAAATGGCCTATGGATCCAAAGCTTTTAAAGAGAATAACATACGCTCATTAAATTATCTAGTGAACGTGCGGTGGGATATTTACCAGAGTCAAACAAGCCATTATTTTGCCCGTTTGCAAAAAGCTGACCTAACAATCATAGATGATTGTAAAGTGATTTTTCATTCGTAACGGGATGTATTATTGTAAGAAATGACTTACGGGTTGGGAGTCAACACTCAATTAAAAATCCCCCGCCTCCCCCTTTTCCCGACGATTGCAAAACCTGAGAACTAAAAACTGAAAAGACCTCACAATCCTGAAAAATCATAGACACTCTTTGGAATTATATCTCTCCACATTTGTGCATTGTGCATCTCCATTTTAGATGTACACTTTTTTATTAAATCAAAATTTCTAGTTTTTCGTTCTCCCTTCATGCCATAAACAAAAAAAAGGTAAATAGATCACAAAAAAAAATGTAAATTTTAGAGTTTATGTATGGGAAAAAATGTAAGTAATGAAAATTTATTCACACACCACAACTGAACACAAAATTTTGTTATCCAATTTTGGGAAATTCCACTAGTTCAACCCTAATAGCTTGAAATTTAACAAAAAAGAGAACTCTTCTAGACGTGTTTTAAAATGGATATGCATGCTTGAAACATGTTAAAGTTGAAAATGACCTATGGATCCAAAGCTTTTAATGAGAATAACAAACACTCATTAAATTCAGAAGTGAACGTGCGGCGGGATATTTACCTAACAAGCCATTATTTTGTCCGTTTTCAAAAAGCTGACCTAACAATCATAGATGATTGTAATGTGATTTATCGTGAGTAACGGGCTATATTTTTGTAAGAAATGACATACGGAATGGGAGTCAACAGTCAGTTAAAAACACCACACCTCCTCGTTTTCCCGACGATTGCAAATCCTGAGATACAAAAACTAAAAAGATCTAAATTACAAACACTCATTGGAATTATCTCTCTCTTCATTTGTGCACTGTGCGTCTCCATTTTAGATGTACACTTTTTTCTTAAATCAAAACTTTGAGTTTTCGCTCTCCCTTGATCCCGTAAACAAAAAAAGGCAAATAGATCACAGCAAAATGAAAATTTTTGAGTTTATGTATGGTAAAATTTTAAAACAATAACAAATGTAAGTAAAGAAAATTTATTAACACACCAAAAATTAACACAAAACTTTTGTTATCCAAGTTTGGGAAATTCCACTAGTTCAGCCCTAATAGCTTGGAATTTTACAAGAAAGAGATTTGTTCCACACGTGTTTTAAAAATGGATATGCAAGCTTGAAACATGTTAAAGATGCAAATGACCTATGGATCCAAAGCTTTTAAAGAGAATAACAAACACTCATTAAATTATCAATGAACGTGCGGTGGGATATTTACCAGAATCAAACTAGCCATTATTTTGCCAGTTCACAAAAAGCTTACCGAACAATCATAGATGATTGTAAAGTGATTTATCATCCGTAACGGGCTATATTTTTGTAAGAAATGACTTACGGATTGGGAGTCAACACTCAGTTAAAAACACCCCGCCTCCCCCTTTTCCCGAAGATTGTAAAACCTGAGATATAAAAACTAAAAAGAGCTTAAATTCCCTAAAAATTACAGACACTCATTGGAATTATCTCTCTCTTCATTTGTGCACTGTGCGTCTCCATTTTAGATGTACACTTTTTTCTTAAATCAAAACTTTGAGTTTTCACTCTCCCTTGATCCCGTAAACAAAAAAAGGCAAATAGTCACAGCAAAATGAAAATTTTTGAGTTTATGTATGGAAATATTTTAAAACAATAACAAATGTAAGTTAAGAAAATTTATTCACACACCAAAAATTAACACAAAACTTTTGTTATCCAAGTTTGGGAAATTCCACTAGTCCAACCCTAATAGCTTGGAATTTTACAAGAAAGTGATTTGTTCCACACGTGTTTTAAAAATGGATATGCAAGCTTGAAACATGTTAAAGATGCAAATGACCTATGGATCCAAAGCTTTTAAAGAGAATAACAAACACTCATTAAATTATCAATGAACGTGCGGTGGGATATTTACCAGAATCAAACTAGCCATTATTTTGCCAGTTCACAAAAAGCTTACCGAACAATCATAGATGATTGTAAAGTGATTTATCATCCGTAACGGGCTATATTTTTGTAAGAAATGACTTACGGATTGGGAGTCAACACTCAGTTGAAAACACCCCGCCTCCCCATTTTCCCGAAGATTGTAAAACCTGAGATATAAAAACTAAAAAAAGCTTAAATTCCCTAAAAATTACAGACACTCATTGGAATTATCTCTCTCTACATTTGTGCACCGTCCATCTCCATTTTAGATGTACACTTTTTTCTTAAATCAAAACTTTGAGTTTTCTCTCTCCCTTCATCCCGTAAACAAAAAAAGGCAAATATATCACAGCAAAATGAAAATTTTTGAGTTTATGTATGGAAACAATAACAAATGTAAGTAAAGAAAACTTATTCACACACCAAAAATTAACACAAAACTTTTGTTATCCAAGTTTGGGAAATTCCACTTGTTCAACCCTAATAGCTCGGAATTTTACAAGAAAGAGATTTGTTCCACACGTGTTTTAAAAATGGATATGCAAGCTTGAAACATGTTAAAGATGCAAATGGCCTATGGATCCAAAGCTTTTAAAGAGAATAACATACGCTCATTAAATTATCTAGTGAACGTGCGGTGGGATATTTACCAGAGTCAAACAAGCCATTATTTTGCCCGTTTGCAAAAAGCTGACCTAACAATCATAGATGATTGTAAAGTGATTTTTCATTCGTAACGGGATGTATTATTGTAAGAAATGACTTACGGGTTGGGAGTCAACACTCAATTAAAAATCCCCCGCCTCCCCCTTTTCCCGACGATTGCAAAACCTGAGAACTAAAAACTGAAAAGACCTCACAATCCTGAAAAATCATAGACACTCTTTGGAATTATATCTCTCCACATTTGTGCATTGTGCATCTCCATTTTAGATGTACACTTTTTTATTAAATCAAAATTTCTAGTTTTTCGTTCTCCCTTCATGCCATAAACAAAAAAAAGGTAAATAGATCACAAAAAAAAATGTAAATTTTAGAGTTTATGTATGGGAAAAAATGTAAGTAATGAAAATTTATTC
Source organism: Aristolochia californica (assembly GCF_029961685.1). NCBI lineage: Eukaryota > Viridiplantae > Streptophyta > Magnoliopsida > Piperales > Aristolochiaceae > Aristolochia > Aristolochia californica. Next base: position 13,816 of record NW_027182253.1, read on the forward strand.
ACACACCACAACTGAACACAAAATTTTGTTATCCAAGTTTGGGAAATTCCACTAGTTCAACCCTAATAGCTTGAAATTTAACAAAAAAGAGAACTCTTCTAGACGTGTTTTAAAATGGATATGCATGCTTGAAACATGTTAAAGTTGAAAATGACCTATGGATCCAAAGCTTTTAATGAGAATAACAAACACTCATTAAATTCAGAAGTGAACGTGCGGCGGGATATTTACCTAACAAGCCATTATTTTGTCCGTTTTCAAAAATCTGACCTAACAATCATAGATGATTGTAATGTGATTTATCGTGAGTAACGGGCTATATTTTTGTAAGAAATGACATACGGAATGGGAGTCAACAGTCAGTTAAAAACACCACACCTCCTCGTTTTCCCGACGATTGCAAATCCTGAGATACAAAAACTAAAAAGATCTAAATTACAAACACTCATTGGAATTATCTCTCTCTTCATTTGTGCACTGTGCGTCTCCATTTTAGATGTACACTTTTTTCTTAAATCAAAACTTTGAGTTTTCGCTCTCCCTTGATCCCGTAAACAAAAAAAGGCAAATAGATCACAGCAAAATGAAAATTTTTGAGTTTATGTATGGTAAAATTTTAAAACAATAACAAATGTAAGTAAAGAAAATTTATTAACACACCAAAAATTAACACAAAACTTTTGTTATCCAAGTTTGGGAAATTCCACTAGTTCAGCCCTAATAGCTTGGAATTTTACAAGAAAGAGATTTGTTCCACACGTGTTTTAAAAATGGATATGCAAGCTTGAAACATGTTAAAGATGCAAATGACCTATGGATCCAAAGCTTTTAAAGAGAATAACAAACACTCATTAAATTATCAATGAACGTGCGGTGGGATATTTACCAGAATCAAACTAGCCATTATTTTGCCAGTTCACAAAAAGCTTACCGAACAATCATAGATGATTGTAAAGTGATTTATCATCCGTAACGGGCTATATTTTTGTAAGAAATGACTTACGGATTGGGAGTCAACACTCAGTTAAAAACACCCCCCGCCTCCCCCTTTTCCCGAAGATTGTAAAACCTGAGATATAAAAACTAAAAAGAGCTTAAATTCCCTAAAAATTACAGACACTCATTGGAATTATCTCTCTCTTCATTTGTGCACTGTGCGTCTCCATTTTAGATGTACACTTTTTTCTTAAATCAAAACTTTGAGTTTTCACTCTCCCTTGATCCCGTAAACAAAAAAAGGCAAAATGAAAATTTTTGAGTTTATGTATGGAAAAATTTTAAAACAATAACAAATGTAAGTTAAGAAAATTTATTCACACACCAAAAATTAACACAAAACTTTTGTTATCCAAGTTTGGGAAATTCCACTAGTCCAACCCTAATAGCTTGGAATTTTACAAGAAAGTGATTTGTTCCACACGTGTTTTAAAAATGGATATGCAAGCTTGAAACATGTTAAAGATGCAAATGACCTATGGATCCAAAGCTTTTAAAGAGAATAACAAACACTCATTAAATTATCAATGAACGTGCGGTGGGATATTTACCAGAATCAAACTAGCCATTATTTTGCCAGTTCACAAAAAGCTTACCGAACAATCATAGATGATTGTAAAGTGATTTATCATCCGTAACGGGCTATATTTTTGTAAGAAATGACTTACGGATTGGGAGTCAACACTCAGTTGAAAACACCCCGCCTCCCCATTTTCCCGAAGATTGTAAAACCTGAGATATAAAAACTAAAAAAAGCTTAAATTCCCTAAAAATTACAGACACTCATTGGAATTATCTCTCTCTACATTTGTGCACCGTCCATCTCCATTTTAGATGTACACTTTTTTCTTAAATCAAAACTTTGAGTTTTCTCTCTCCCTTCATCCCGTAAACAAAAAAAGGCAAATATATCACAGCAAAATGAAAATTTTTGAGTTTATGTATGGAAACAATAACAAATGTAAGTAAAGAAAACTTATTCACACACCAAAAATTAACACAAAACTTTTGTTATCCAAGTTTGGGAAATTCCACTTGTTCAACCCTAATAGCTCGGAATTTTACAAGAAAGAGATTTGTTCCACACGTGTTTTAAAAATGGATATGCAAGCTTGAAACATGTTAAAGATGCAAATGGCCTATGGATCCAAAGCTTTTAAAGAGAATAACATACGCTCATTAAATTATCTAGTGAACGTGCGGTGGGATATTTACCAGAGTCAAACAAGCCATTATTTTGCCCGTTTGCAAAAAGCTGACCTAACAATCATAGATGATTGTAAAGTGATTTTTCATTCGTAACGGGATGTATTATTGTAAGAAATGACTTACGGGTTGGGAGTCAACACTCAATTAAAAATCCCCCGCCTCCCCCTTTTCCCGACGATTGCAAAACCTGAGAACTAAAAACTGAAAAGACCTCACAATCCTGAAAAATCATAGACACTCTTTGGAATTATATCTCTCCACATTTGTGCATTGTGCATCTCCATTTTAGATGTACACTTTTTTATTAAATCAAAATTTCTAGTTTTTCGTTCTCCCTTCATGCCATAAACAAAAAAAAGGTAAATAGATCACAAAAAAAAATGTAAATTTTAGAGTTTATGTATGGGAAAAAATGTAAGTAATGAAAATTTATTCACACACCACAACTGAACACAAAATTTTGTTATCCAAGTTTGGGAAATTCCACTAGTTCAACCCTAATAGCTTGAAATTTAACAAAAAAGAGAACTCTTCTAGACGTGTTTTAAAATGGATATGCATGCTTGAAACATGTTAAAGTTGAAAATGACCTATGGATCCAAAGCTTTTAATGAGAATAACAAACACTCATTAAATTCAGAAGTGAACGTGCGGCGGGATATTTACCTAACAAGCCATTATTTTGTCCGTTTTCAAAAAGCTGACCTAACAATCATAGATGATTGTAATGTGATTTACCGTGAGTAACGGGCTATATTTTTGTAAGAAATGACATACGGAATGGGAGTCAACAGTCAGTTAAAAACACCACACCTCCTCGTTTTCCCGACGATTGCAAATCCTGAGATACAAAAACTAAAAAGATCTAAATTACAAACACTCATTGGAATTATCTCTCTCTTCATTTGTGCACTGTGCGTCTCCATGTTAGATGTACACTTTTTTCTTAAATCAAAACTTTGAGTTTTCGCTCTCCCTTGATCCCGTAAACAAAAAAAGGCAAATAGATCACAGCAAAATGAAAATTTTTGAGTTTATGTATGGTAAAATTTTAAAACAATAACAAATGTAAGTAAAGAAAATTTATTAACACACCAAAAATTAACACAAAACTTTTGTTATCCAAGTTTGGGAAATTCCACTAGTTCAGCCCTAATAGCTTGGAATTTTACAAGAAAGAGATTTGTTCCACACGTGTTTTAAAAATGGATATGCAAGCTTGAAACATGTTAAAGATGCAAATGACCTATGGATCCAAAGCTTTTAAAGAGAATAACAAACACTCATTAAATTATCAATGAACGTGCGGTGGGATATTTACCAGAATCAAACTAGCCATTATTTTGCCAGTTCACAAAAAGCTTACCGAACAATCATAGATGATTGTAAAGTGATTTATCATCCGTAACGGGCTATATTTTTGTAAGAAATTACTTACGGATTGGGAGTCAACACTCAGTTAAAAACACCCCGCCTCCCCCTTTTCCCGAAGATTGTAAAACCTGAGATATAAAAACTAAAAAGAGCTTAAATTCCCTAAAAATTACAGACACTCATTGGAATTATCTCTCTCTTCATTTGTGCACTGTGCGTCTCCATTTTAGATGTACACTTTTTTCTTAAATCAAAACTTTGAGTTTTCACTCTCCCTTGATCCCGTAAACAAAAAAAGGCAAAATGAAAATTTTTGAGTTTATGTATGGAAAAATTTTAAAACAATAACAAATGTAAGTTAAGAAAATTTATTCACACACCAAAAATTAACACAAAACTTTTGTTATCCAAGTTTGGGAAATTCCACTAGTCCAACCCTAATAGCTTGGAATTTTACAAGAAAGTGATTTGTTCCACACGTGTTTTAAAAATGGATATGCAAGCTTGAAACATGTTAAAGATGCAAATGACCTATGGATCCAAAGCTTTTAAAGAGAATAACAAACACTCATTAAATTATCAATGAACGTGCGGTGGGATATTTACCAGAATCAAACTAGCCATTATTTTGCCAGTTCACAAAAAGCTTACCGAACAATCATAGATGATTGTAAAGTGATTTATCATCCGTAACGGGCTATATTTTTGTAAGAAATGACTTACGGATTGGGAGTCAACACTCAGTTGAAAACACCCCGCCTCCCCATTTTCCCGAAGATTGTAAAACCTGAGATATAAAAACTAAAAAAAGCTTAAATTCCCTAAAAATTACAGACACTCATTGGAATTATCTCTCTCTACATTTGTGCACCGTCCATCTCCATTTTAGATGTACACTTTTTTCTTAAATCAAAACTTTGAGTTTTCTCTCTCCCTTCATCCCGTAAACAAAAAAAGGCAAATATATCACAGCAAAATGAAAATTTTTGAGTTTATGTATGGAAACAATAACAAATGTAAGTAAAGAAAACTTATTCACACACCAAAAATTAACACAAAACTTTTGTTATCCAAGTTTGGGAAATTCCACTTGTTCAACCCTAATAGCTCGGAATTTTACAAGAAAGAGATTTGTTCCACACGTGTTTTAAAAATGGATATGCAAGCTTGAAACATGTTAAAGATGCAAATGGCCTATGGATCCAAAGCTTTTAAAGAGAATAACATACGCTCATTAAATTATCTAGTGAACGTGCGGTGGGATATTTACCAGAGTCAAACAAGCCATTATTTTGCCCGTTTGCAAAAAGCTGACCTAACAATCATAGATGATTGTAAAGTGATTTTTCATTCGTAACGGGATGTATTATTGTAAGAAATGACTTACGGGTTGGGAGTCAACACTCAATTAAAAATCCCCCGCCTCCCCCTTTTCCCGACGATTGCAAAACCTGAGAACTAAAAACTGAAAAGACCTCACAATCCTGAAAAATCATAGACACTCTTTGGAATTATATCTCTCCACATTTGTGCATTGTGCATCTCCATTTTAGATGTACACTTTTTTATTAAATCAAAATTTCTAGTTTTTCGTTCTCCCTTCATGCCATAAACAAAAAAAAGGTAAATAGATCACAAAAAAAAATGTAAATTTTAGAGTTTATGTATGGGAAAAAATGTAAGTAATGAAAATTTATTCACACACCACAACTGAACACAAAATTTTGTTATCCAAGTTTGGGAAATTCCACTAGTTCAACCCTAATAGCTTGAAATTTAACAAAAAAGAGAACTCTTCTAGACGTGTTTTAAAATGGATATGCATGCTTGAAACATGTTAAAGTTGAAAATGACCTATGGATCCAAAGCTTTTAATGAGAATAACAAACACTCATTAAATTCAGAAGTGAACGTGCGGCGGGATATTTACCTAACAAGCCATTATTTTGTCCGTTTTCAAAAAGCTGACCTAACAATCATAGATGATTGTAATGTGATTTACCGTGAGTAACGGGCTATATTTTTGTAAGAAATGACATACGGAATGGGAGTCAACAGTCAGTTAAAAACACCACACCTCCTCGTTTTCCCGACGATTGCAAATCCTGAGATACAAAAACTAAAAAGATCTAAATTACAAACACTCATTGGAATTATCTCTCTCTTCATTTGTGCACTGTGCGTCTCCATTTTAGATGTACACTTTTTTCTTAAATCAAAACTTTGAGTTTTCGCTCTCCCTTGATCCCGTAAACAAAAAAAGGCAAATAGATCACAGCAAAATGAAAATTTTTGAGTTTATGTATGGTAAAATTTTAAAACAATAACAAATGTAAGTAAAGAAAATTTATTAACACACCAAAAATTAACACAAAACTTTTGTTATCCAAGTTTGGGAAATTCCACTAGTTCAGCCCTAATAGCTTGGAATTTTACAAGAAAGAGATTTGTTCCACACGTGTTTTAAAAATGGATATGCAAGCTTGAAACATGTTAAAGATGCAAATGACCTATGGATCCAAAGCTTTTAAAGAGAATAACAAACACTCATTAAATTATCAATGAACGTGCGGTGGGATATTTACCAGAATCAAACTAGCCATTATTTTGCCAGTTCACAAAAAGCTTACCGAACAATCATAGATGATTGTAAAGTGATTTATCATCCGTAACGGGCTATATTTTTGTAAGAAATGACTTACGGATTGGGAGTCAACACTCAGTTAAAAACACCCCGCCTCCCCCTTTTCCCGAAGATTGTAAAACCTGAGATATAAAAACTAAAAAGAGCTTAAATTCCCTAAAAATTACAGACACTCATTGGAATTATCACTCTCTTCATTTGTGCACTGTGCGTCTCCATTTTAGATGTACACTTTTTTCTTAAATCAAAACTTTGAGTTTTCACTCTCCCTTGATCCCGTAAACAAAAAAAGGCAAATAGATCACAGCAAAATGAAAATTTTTGAGTTTATGTATGGAAAAATTTTAAAACAATAACAAATGTAAGTTAAGAAAATTTATTCACACACCAAAAATTAACACAAAACTTTTGTTATCCAAGTTTGGGAAATTCCACTAGTCCAACCCTAATAGCTTGGAATTTTACAAGAAAGTGATTTGTTCCACACGTGTTTTAAAAATGGATATGCAAGCTTGAAACATGTTAAAGATGCAAATGACCTATGGATCCAAAGCTTTTAAAGAGAATAACAAACACTCATTAAATTATCAATGAACGTGCGGTGGGATATTTACCAGAATCAAACTAGCCATTATTTTGCCAGTTCACAAAAAGCTTACCGAACAATCATAGATGATTGTAAAGTGATTTATCATCCGTAACGGGCTATATTTTTGTAAGAAATGACTTACGGATTGGGAGTCAACACTCAGTTGAAAACACCCCGCCTCCCCATTTTCCCGAAGATTGTAAAACCTGAGATATAAAAACTAAAAAAAGCTTAAATTCCCTAAAAATTACAGACACTCATTGGAATTATCTCTCTCTACATTTGTGCACCGTCCATCTCCATTTTAGATGTACACTTTTTTCTTAAATCAAAACTTTGAGTTTTCTCTCTCCCTTCATCCCGTAAACAAAAAAAGGCAAATATATCACAGCAAAATGAAAATTTTTGAGTTTATGTATGGAAACAATAACAAATGTAAGTAAAGAAAACTTATTCACACACCAAAAATTAACACAAAACTTTTGTTATCCAAGTTTGGGAAATTCCACTTGTTCAACCCTAATAGCTCGGAATTTTACAAGAAAGAGATTTGTTCCACACGTGTTTTAAAAATGGATATGCAAGCTTGAAACATGTTAAAGATGCAAATGGCCTATGGATCCAAAGCTTTTAAAGAGAATAACATACGCTCATTAAATTATCTAGTGAACGTGCGGTGGGATATTTACCAGAGTCAAACAAGCCATTATTTTGCCCGTTTGCAAAAAGCTGACCTAACAATCATAGATGATTGTAAAGTGATTTTTCATTCGTAACGGGATGTATTATTGTAAGAAATGACTTACGGGTTGGGAGTCAACACTCAATTAAAAATCCCCCGCCTCCCCCTTTTCCCGACGATTGCAAAACCTGAGAACTAAAAACTGAAAAGACCTCACAATCCTGAAAAATCATAGACACTCTTTGGAATTATATCTCTCCACATTTGTGCATTGTGCATCTCCATTTTAGATGTACACTTTTTTATTAAATCAAAATTTCTAGTTTTTCGTTCTCCCTTCATGCCATAAACAAAAAAAAGGTAAATAGATCACAAAAAAAAATGTAAATTTTAGAGTTTATGTATGGGAAAAAATGTAAGTAATGAAAATTTATTCACACACCACAACTGAACACAAAATTTTGTTATCCAAGTTTGGGAAATTCCACTAGTTCAACCCTAATAGCTTGAAATTTAACAAAAAAGAGAACTCTTCTAGACGTGTTTTAAAATGGATATGCATGCTTGAAACATGTTAAAGTTGAAAATGACCTATGGATCCAAAGCTTTTAATGAGAATAACAAACACTCATTAAATTCAGAAGTGAACGTGCGGCGGGATATTTACCTAACAAGCCATTATTTTGTCCGTTTTCAAAAAGCTGACCTAACAATCATAGATGATTGTAATGTGATTTACCGTGAGTAACGGGCTATATTTTTGTAAGAAATGACATACGGAATGGGAGTCAACAGTCAGTTAAAAACACCACACCTCCTCGTTTTCCCGACGATTGCAAATCCTGAGATACAAAAACTAAAAAGATCTAAATTACAAACACTCATTGGAATTATCTCTCTCTTCATTTGTGCACTGTGCGTCTCCATGTTAGATGTACACTTTTTTCTTAAATCAAAACTTTGAGTTTTCGCTCTCCCTTGATCCCGTAAACAAAAAAAGGCAAATAGATCACAGCAAAATGAAAATTTTTGAGTTTATGTATGGTAAAATTTTAAAACAATAACAAATGTAAGTAAAGAAAATTTATTAACACACCAAAAATTAACACAAAACTTTTGTTATCCAAGTTTGGGAAATTCCACTAGTTCAGCCCTAATAGCTTGGAATTTTACAAGAAAGAGATTTGTTCCACACGTGTTTTAAAAATGGATATGCAAGCTTGAAACATGTTAAAGATGCAAATGACCTATGGATCCAAAGCTTTTAAAGAGAATAACAAACACTCATTAAATTATCAATGAACGTGCGGTGGGATATTTACCAGAATCAAACTAGCCATTATTTTGCCAGTTCACAAAAAGCTTACCGAACAATCATAGATGATTGTAAAGTGATTTATCATCCGTAACGGGCTATATTTTTGTAAGAAATTACTTACGGATTGGGAGTCAACACTCAGTTAAAAACACCCCGCCTCCCCCTTTTCCCGAAGATTGTAAAACCTGAGATATAAAAACTAAAAAGAGCTTAAATTCCCTAAAAATTACAGACACTCATTGGAATTATCTCTCTCTTCATTTGTGCACTGTGCGTCTCCATTTTAGATGTACACTTTTTTCTTAAATCAAAACTTTGAGTTTTCACTCTCCCTTGATCCCGTAAACAAAAAAAGGCAAAATGAAAATTTTTGAGTTTATGTATGGAAAAATTTTAAAACAATAACAAATGTAAGTTAAGAAAATTTATTCACACACCAAAAATTAACACAAAACTTTTGTTATCCAAGTTTGGGAAATTCCACTAGTCCAACCCTAATAGCTTGGAATTTTACAAGAAAGTGATTTGTTCCACACGTGTTTTAAAAATGGATATGCAAGCTTGAAACATGTTAAAGATGCAAATGACCTATGGATCCAAAGCTTTTAAAGAGAATAACAAACACTCATTAAATTATCAATGAACGTGCGGTGGGATATTTACCAGAATCAAACTAGCCATTATTTTGCCAGTTCACAAAAAGCTTACCGAACAATCATAGATGATTGTAAAGTGATTTATCATCCGTAACGGGCTATATTTTTGTAAGAAATGACTTACGGATTGGGAGTCAACACTCAGTTGAAAACACCCCGCCTCCCCATTTTCCCGAAGATTGTAAAACCTGAGATATAAAAACTAAAAAAAGCTTAAATTCCCTAAAAATTACAGACACTCATTGGAATTATCTCTCTCTACATTTGTGCACCGTCCATCTCCATTTTAGATGTACACTTTTTTCTTAAATCAAAACTTTGAGTTTTCTCTCTCCCTTCATCCCGTAAACAAAAAAAGGCAAATATATCACAGCAAAATGAAAATTTTTGAGTTTATGTATGGAAACAATAACAAATGTAAGTAAAGAAAACTTATTCACACACCAAAAATTAACACAAAACTTTTGTTATCCAAGTTTGGGAAATTCCACTTGTTCAACCCTAATAGCTCGGAATTTTACAAGAAAGAGATTTGTTCCACACGTGTTTTAAAAATGGATATGCAAGCTTGAAACATGTTAAAGATGCAAATGGCCTATGGATCCAAAGCTTTTAAAGAGAATAACATACGCTCATTAAATTATCTAGTGAACGTGCGGTGGGATATTTACCAGAGTCAAACAAGCCATTATTTTGCCCGTTTGCAAAAAGCTGACCTAACAATCATAGATGATTGTAAAGTGATTTTTCATTCGTAACGGGATGTATTATTGTAAGAAATGACTTACGGGTTGGGAGTCAACACTCAATTAAAAATCCCCCGCCTCCCCCTTTTCCCGACGATTGCAAAACCTGAGAACTAAAAACTGAAAAGACCTCACAATCCTGAAAAATCATAGACACTCTTTGGAATTATATCTCTCCACATTTGTGCATTGTGCATCTCCATTTTAGATGTACACTTTTTTATTAAATCAAAATTTCTAGTTTTTCGTTCTCCCTTCATGCCATAAACAAAAAAAAGGTAAATAGATCACAAAAAAAAATGTAAATTTTAGAGTTTATGTATGGGAAAAAATGTAAGTAATGAAAATTTATTCACACACCACAACTGAACACAAAATTTTGTTATCCAAGTTTGGGAAATTCCACTAGTTCAACCCTAATAGCTTGAAATTTAACAAAAAAGAGAACTCTTCTAGACGTGTTTTAAAATGGATATGCATGCTTGAAACATGTTAAAGTTGAAAATGACCTATGGATCCAAAGCTTTTAATGAGAATAACAAACACTCATTAAATTCAGAAGTGAACGTGCGGCGGGATATTTACCTAACAAGCCATTATTTTGTCCGTTTTCAAAAAGCTGACCTAACAATCATAGATGATTGTAATGTGATTTACCGTGAGTAACGGGCTATATTTTTGTAAGAAATGACATACGGAATGGGAGTCAACAGTCAGTTAAAAACACCACACCTCCTCGTTTTCCCGACGATTGCAAATCCTGAGATACAAAAACTAAAAAGATCTAAATTACAAACACTCATTGGAATTATCTCTCTCTTCATTTGTGCACTGTGCGTCTCCATGTTAGATGTACACTTTTTTCTTAAATCAAAACTTTGAGTTTTCGCTCTCCCTTGATCCCGTAAACAAAAAAAGGCAAATAGATCACAGCAAAATGAAAATTTTTGAGTTTATGTATGGTAAAATTTTAAAACAATAACAAATGTAAGTAAAGAAAATTTATTAACACACCAAAAATTAACACAAAACTTTTGTTATCCAAGTTTGGGAAATTCCACTAGTTCAGCCCTAATAGCTTGGAATTTTACAAGAAAGAGATTTGTTCCACACGTGTTTTAAAAATGGATATGCAAGCTTGAAACATGTTAAAGATGCAAATGACCTATGGATCCAAAGCTTTTAAAGAGAATAACAAACACTCATTAAATTATCAATGAACGTGCGGTGGGATATTTACCAGAATCAAACTAGCCATTATTTTGCCAGTTCACAAAAAGCTTACCGAACAATCATAGATGATTGTAAAGTGATTTATCATCCGTAACGGGCTATATTTTTGTAAGAAATTACTTACGGATTGGGAGTCAACACTCAGTTAAAAACACCCCGCCTCCCCCTTTTCCCGAAGATTGTAAAACCTGAGATATAAAAACTAAAAAGAGCTTAAATTCCCTAAAAATTACAGACACTCATTGGAATTATCTCTCTCTTCATTTGTGCACTGTGCGTCTCCATTTTAGATGTACACTTTTTTCTTAAATCAAAACTTTGAGTTTTCACTCTCCCTTGATCCCGTAAACAAAAAAAGGCAAAATGAAAATTTTTGAGTTTATGTATGGAAAAATTTTAAAACAATAACAAATGTAAGTTAAGAAAATTTATTCACACACCAAAAATTAACACAAAACTTTTGTTATCCAAGTTTGGGAAATTCCACTAGTCCAACCCTAATAGCTTGGAATTTTACAAGAAAGTGATTTGTTCCACACGTGTTTTAAAAATGGATATGCAAGCTTGAAACATGTTAAAGATGCAAATGACCTATGGATCCAAAGCTTTTAAAGAGAATAACAAACACTCATTAAATTATCAATGAACGTGCGGTGGGATATTTACCAGAATCAAACTAGCCATTATTTTGCCAGTTCACAAAAAGCTTACCGAACAATCATAGATGATTGTAAAGTGATTTATCATCCGTAACGGGCTATATTTTTGTAAGAAATGACTTACGGATTGGGAGTCAACACTCAGTTGAAAACACCCCGCCTCCCCATTTTCCCGAAGATTGTAAAACCTGAGATATAAAAACTAAAAAAAGCTTAAATTCCCTAAAAATTACAGACACTCATTGGAATTATCTCTCTCTACATTTGTGCACCGTCCATCTCCATTTTAGATGTACACTTTTTTCTTAAATCAAAACTTTGAGTTTTCTCTCTCCCTTCATCCCGTAAACAAAAAAAGGCAAATATATCACAGCAAAATGAAAATTTTTGAGTTTATGTATGGAAACAATAACAAATGTAAGTAAAGAAAACTTATTCACACACCAAAAATTAACACAAAACTTTTGTTATCCAAGTTTGGGAAATTCCACTTGTTCAACCCTAATAGCTCGGAATTTTACAAGAAAGAGATTTGTTCCACACGTGTTTTAAAAATGGATATGCAAGCTTGAAACATGTTAAAGATGCAAATGGCCTATGGATCCAAAGCTTTTAAAGAGAATAACATACGCTCATTAAATTATCTAGTGAACGTGCGGTGGGATATTTACCAGAGTCAAACAAGCCATTATTTTGCCCGTTTGCAAAAAGCTGACCTAACAATCATAGATGATTGTAAAGTGATTTTTCATTCGTAACGGGATGTATTATTGTAAGAAATGACTTACGGGTTGGGAGTCAACACTCAATTAAAAATCCCCCGCCTCCCCCTTTTCCCGACGATTGCAAAACCTGAGAACTAAAAACTGAAAAGACCTCACAATCCTGAAAAATCATAGACACTCTTTGGAATTATATCTCTCCACATTTGTGCATTGTGCATCTCCATTTTAGATGTACACTTTTTTATTAAATCAAAATTTCTAGTTTTTCGTTCTCCCTTCATGCCATAAACAAAAAAAAGGTAAATAGATCACAAAAAAAAATGTAAATTTTAGAGTTTATGTATGGGAAAAAATGTAAGTAATGAAAATTTATTCACACACCACAACTGAACACAAAATTTTGTTATCCAAGTTTGGGAAATTCCACTAGTTCAACCCTAATAGCTTGAAATTTAACAAAAAAGAGAACTCTTCTAGACGTGTTTTAAAATGGATATGCATGCTTGAAACATGTTAAAGTTGAAAATGACCTATGGATCCAAAGCTTTTAATGAGAATAACAAACACTCATTAAATTCAGAAGTGAACGTGCGGCGGGATATTTACCTAACAAGCCATTATTTTGTCCGTTTTCAAAAAGCTGACCTAACAATCATAGATGATTGTAATGTGATTTACCGTGAGTAACGGGCTATATTTTTGTAAGAAATGACATACGGAATGGGAGTCAACAGTCAGTTAAAAACACCACACCTCCTCGTTTTCCCGACGATTGCAAATCCTGAGATACAAAAACTAAAAAGATCTAAATTACAAACACTCATTGGAATTATCTCTCTCTTCATTTGTGCACTGTGCGTCTCCATGTTAGATGTACACTTTTTTCTTAAATCAAAACTTTGAGTTTTCGCTCTCCCTTGATCCCGTAAACAAAAAAAGGCAAATAGATCACAGCAAAATGAAAATTTTTGAGTTTATGTATGGTAAAATTTTAAAACAATAACAAATGTAAGTAAAGAAAATTTATTAACACACCAAAAATTAACACAAAACTTTTGTTATCCAAGTTTGGGAAATTCCACTAGTTCAGCCCTAATAGCTTGGAATTTTACAAGAAAGAGATTTGTTCCACACGTGTTTTAAAAATGGATATGCAAGCTTGAAACATGTTAAAGATGCAAATGACCTATGGATCCAAAGCTTTTAAAGAGAATAACAAACACTCATTAAATTATCAATGAACGTGCGGTGGGATATTTACCAGAATCAAACTAGCCATTATTTTGCCAATTCACAAAAAGCTTACCGAACAATCATAGATGATTGTAAAGTGATTTATCATCCGTAACGGGCTATATTTTTGTAAGAAATTACTTACGGATTGGGAGTCAACACTCAGTTAAAAACACCCCGCCTCCCCCTTTTCCCGAAGATTGTAAAACCTGAGATATAAAAACTAAAAAGAGCTTAAATTCCCTAAAAATTACAGACACTCATTGGAATTATCTCTCTCTTCATTTGTGCACTGTGCGTCTCCATTTTAGATGTACACTTTTTTCTTAAATCAAAACTTTGAGTTTTCACTCTCCCTTGATCCCGTAAACAAAAAAAGGCAAAATGAAAATTTTTGAGTTTATGTATGGAAAAATTTTAAAACAATAACAAATGTAAGTTAAGAAAATTTATTCACACACCAAAAATTAACACAAAACTTTTGTTATCCAAGTTTGGGAAATTCCACTAGTCCAACCCTAATAGCTTGGAATTTTACAAGAAAGTGATTTGTTCCACACGTGTTTTAAAAATGGATATGCAAGCTTGAAACATGTTAAAGATGCAAATGACCTATGGATCCAAAGCTTTTAAAGAGAATAACAAACACTCATTAAATTATCAATGAACGTGCGGTGGGATATTTACCAGAATCAAACTAGCCATTATTTTGCCAGTTCACAAAAAGCTTACCGAACAATCATAGATGATTGTAAAGTGATTTATCATCCGTAACGGGCTATATTTTTGTAAGAAATGACTTACGGATTGGGAGTCAACACTCAGTTGAAAACACCCCGCCTCCCCATTTTCCCGAAGATTGTAAAACCTGAGATATAAAAACTAAAAAAAGCTTAAATTCCCTAAAAATTACAGACACTCATTGGAATTATCTCTCTCTACATTTGTGCACCGTCCATCTCCATTTTAGATGTACACTTTTTTCTTAAATCAAAACTTTGAGTTTTCTCTCTCCCTTCATCCCGTAAACAAAAAAAGGCAAATATATCACAGCAAAATGAAAATTTTTGAGTTTATGTATGGAAACAATAACAAATGTAAGTAAAGAAAACTTATTCACACACCAAAAATTAACACAAAACTTTTGTTATCCAAGTTTGGGAAATTCCACTTGTTCAACCCTAATAGCTCGGAATTTTACAAGAAAGAGATTTGTTCCACACGTGTTTTAAAAATGGATATGCAAGCTTGAAACATGTTAAAGATGCAAATGGCCTATGGATCCAAAGCTTTTAAAGAGAATAACATACGCTCATTAAATTATCTAGTGAACGTGCGGTGGGATATTTACCAGAGTCAAACAAGCCATTATTTTGCCCGTTTGCAAAAAGCTGACCTAACAATCATAGATGATTGTAAAGTGATTTTTCATTCGTAACGGGATGTATTATTGTAAGAAATGACTTACGGGTTGGGAGTCAACACTCAATTAAAAATCCCCCGCCTCCCCCTTTTCCCGACGATTGCAAAACCTGAGAACTAAAAACTGAAAAGACCTCACAATCCTGAAAAATCATAGACACTCTTTGGAATTATATCTCTCCACATTTGTGCATTGTGCATCTCCATTTTAGATGTACACTTTTTTATTAAATCAAAATTTCTAGTTTTTCGTTCTCCCTTCATGCCATAAACAAAAAAAAGGTAAATAGATCACAAAAAAAAATGTAAATTTTAGAGTTTATGTATGGGAAAAAATGTAAGTAATGAAAATTTATTCACACACCACAACTGAACACAAAATTTTGTTATCCAAGTTTGGGAAATTCCACTAGTTCAACCCTAATAGCTTGAAATTTAACAAAAAAGAGAACTCTTCTAGACGTGTTTTAAAATGGATATGCATGCTTGAAACATGTTAAAGTTGAAAATGACCTATGGATCCAAAGCTTTTAATGAGAATAACAAACACTCATTAAATTCAGAAGTGAACGTGCGGCGGGATATTTACCTAACAAGCCATTATTTTGTCCGTTTTCAAAAAGCTGACCTAACAATCATAGATGATTGTAATGTGATTTACCGTGAGTAACGGGCTATATTTTTGTAAGAAATGACATACGGAATGGGAGTCAACAGTCAGTTAAAAACACCACACCTCCTCGTTTTCCCGACGATTGCAAATCCTGAGATACAAAAACTAAAAAGATCTAAATTACAAACACTCATTGGAATTATCTCTCTCTTCATTTGTGCACTGTGCGTCTCCATTTTAGATGTACACTTTTTTCTTAAATCAAAACTTTGAGTTTTCGCTCTCCCTTGATCCCGTAAACAAAAAAAGGCAAATAGATCACAGCAAAATGAAAATTTTTGAGTTTATGTATGGTAAAATTTTAAAACAATAACAAATGTAAGTAAAGAAAATTTATTAACACACCAAAAATTAACACAAAACTTTTGTTATCCAAGTTTGGGAAATTCCACTAGTTCAGCCCTAATAGCTTGGAATTTTACAAGAAAGAGATTTGTTCCACACGTGTTTTAAAAATGGATATGCAAGCTTGAAACATGTTAAAGATGCAAATGACCTATGGATCCAAAGCTTTTAAAGAGAATAACAAACACTCATTAAATTATCAATGAACGTGCGGTGGGATATTTACCAGAATCAAACTAGCCATTATTTTGCCAGTTCACAAAAAGCTTACCGAACAATCATAGATGATTGTAAAGTGATTTATCATCCGTAACGGGCTATATTTTTGTAAGAAATGACTTACGGATTGGGAGTCAACACTCAGTTAAAAACACCCCGCCTCCCCCTTTTCCCGAAGATTGTAAAACCTGAGATATAAAAACTAAAAAGAGCTTAAATTCCCTAAAAATTACAGACACTCATTGGAATTATCACTCTCTTCATTTGTGCACTGTGCGTCTCCATTTTAGATGTACACTTTTTTCTTAAATCAAAACTTTGAGTTTTCACTCTCCCTTGATCCCGTAAACAAAAAAAGGCAAATAGATCACAGCAAAATGAAAATTTTTGAGTTTATGTATGGAAAAATTTTAAAACAATAACAAATGTAAGTTAAGAAAATTTATTCACACACCAAAAATTAACACAAAACTTTTGTTATCCAAGTTTGGGAAATTCCACTAGTCCAACCCTAATAGCTTGGAATTTTACAAGAAAGTGATTTGTTCCACACGTGTTTTAAAAATGGATATGCAAGCTTGAAACATGTTAAAGATGCAAATGACCTATGGATCCAAAGCTTTTAAAGAGAATAACAAACACTCATTAAATTATCAATGAACGTGCGGTGGGATATTTACCAGAATCAAACTAGCCATTATTTTGCCAGTTCACAAAAAGCTTACCGAACAATCATAGATGATTGTAAAGTGATTTATCATCCGTAACGGGCTATATTTTTGTAAGAAATGACTTACGGATTGGGAGTCAACACTCAGTTGAAAACACCCCGCCTCCCCATTTTCCCGAAGATTGTAAAACCTGAGATATAAAAACTAAAAAAAGCTTAAATTCCCTAAAAATTACAGACACTCATTGGAATTATCTCTCTCTACATTTGTGCACCGTCCATCTCCATTTTAGATGTACACTTTTTTCTTAAATCAAAACTTTGAGTTTTCTCTCTCCCTTCATCCCGTAAACAAAAAAAGGCAAATATATCACAGCAAAATGAAAATTTTTGAGTTTATGTATGGAAACAATAACAAATGTAAGTAAAGAAAACTTATTCACACACCAAAAATTAACACAAAACTTTTGTTATCCAAGTTTGGGAAATTCCACTTGTTCAACCCTAATAGCTCGGAATTTTACAAGAAAGAGATTTGTTCCACACGTGTTTTAAAAATGGATATGCAAGCTTGAAACATGTTAAAGATGCAAATGGCCTATGGATCCAAAGCTTTTAAAGAGAATAACATACGCTCATTAAATTATCTAGTGAACGTGCGGTGGGATATTTACCAGAGTCAAACAAGCCATTATTTTGCCCGTTTGCAAAAAGCTGACCTAACAATCATAGATGATTGTAAAGTGATTTTTCATTCGTAACGGGATGTATTATTGTAAGAAATGACTTACGGGTTGGGAGTCAACACTCAATTAAAAATCCCCCGCCTCCCCCTTTTCCCGACGATTGCAAAACCTGAGAACTAAAAACTGAAAAGACCTCACAATCCTGAAAAATCATAGACACTCTTTGGAATTATATCTCTCCACATTTGTGCATTGTGCATCTCCATTTTAGATGTACACTTTTTTATTAAATCAAAATTTCTAGTTTTTCGTTCTCCCTTCATGCCATAAACAAAAAAAAGGTAAATAGATCACAAAAAAAAATGTAAATTTTAGAGTTTATGTATGGGAAAAAATGTAAGTAATGAAAATTTATTCACACACCACAACTGAACACAAAATTTTGTTATCCAAGTTTGGGAAATTCCACTAGTTCAACCCTAATAGCTTGAAATTTAACAAAAAAGAGAACTCTTCTAGACGTGTTTTAAAATGGATATGCATGCTTGAAACATGTTAAAGTTGAAAATGACCTATGGATCCAAAGCTTTTAATGAGAATAACAAACACTCATTAAATTCAGAAGTGAACGTGCGGCGGGATATTTACCTAACAAGCCATTATTTTGTCCGTTTTCAAAAAGCTGACCTAACAATCATAGATGATTGTAATGTGATTTACCGTGAGTAACGGGCTATATTTTTGTAAGAAATGACATACGGAATGGGAGTCAACAGTCAGTTAAAAACACCACACCTCCTCGTTTTCCCGACGATTGCAAATCCTGAGATACAAAAACTAAAAAGATCTAAATTACAAACACTCATTGGAATTATCTCTCTCTTCATTTGTGCACTGTGCGTCTCCATTTTAGATGTACACTTTTTTCTTAAATCAAAACTTTGAGTTTTCGCTCTCCCTTGATCCCGTAAACAAAAAAAGGCAAATAGATCACAGCAAAATGAAAATTTTTGAGTTTATGTATGGTAAAATTTTAAAACAATAACAAATGTAAGTAAAGAAAATTTATTAACACACCAAAAATTAACACAAAACTTTTGTTATCCAAGTTTGGGAAATTCCACTAGTTCAGCCCTAATAGCTTGGAATTTTACAAGAAAGAGATTTGTTCCACACGTGTTTTAAAAATGGATATGCAAGCTTGAAACATGTTAAAGATGCAAATGACCTATGGATCCAAAGCTTTTAAAGAGAATAACAAACACTCATTAAATTATCAATGAACGTGCGGTGGGATATTTACCAGAATCAAACTAGCCATTATTTTGCCAGTTCACAAAAAGCTTACCGAACAATCATAGATGATTGTAAAGTGATTTATCATCCGTAACGGGCTATATTTTTGTAAGAAATGACTTACGGATTGGGAGTCAACACTCAGTTAAAAACACCCCGCCTCCCCCTTTTCCCGAAGATTGTAAAACCTGAGATATAAAAACTAAAAAGAGCTTAAATTCCCTAAAAATTACAGACACTCATTGGAATTATCACTCTCTTCATTTGTGCACTGTGCGTCTCCATTTTAGATGTACACTTTTTTCTTAAATCAAAACTTTGAGTTTTCACTCTCCCTTGATCCCGTAAACAAAAAAAGGCAAATAGATCACAGCAAAATGAAAATTTTTGAGTTTATGTATGGAAAAATTTTAAAACAATAACAAATGTAAGTTAAGAAAATTTATTCACACACCAAAAATTAACACAAAACTTTTGTTATCCAAGTTTGGGAAATTCCACTAGTCCAACCCTAATAGCTTGGAATTTTACAAGAAAGTGATTTGTTCCACACGTGTTTTAAAAATGGATATGCAAGCTTGAAACATGTTAAAGATGCAAATGACCTATGGATCCAAAGCTTTTAAAGAGAATAACAAACACTCATTAAATTATCAATGAACGTGCGGTGGGATATTTACCAGAATCAAACTAGCCATTATTTTGCCAGTTCACAAAAAGCTTACCGAACAATCATAGATGATTGTAAAGTGATTTATCATCCGTAACGGGCTATATTTTTGTAAGAAATGACTTACGGATTGGGAGTCAACACTCAGTTGAAAACACCCCGCCTCCCCATTTTCCCGAAGATTGTAAAACCTGAGATATAAAAACTAAAAAAAGCTTAAATTCCCTAAAAATTACAGACACTCATTGGAATTATCTCTCTCTACATTTGTGCACCGTCCATCTCCATTTTAGATGTACACTTTTTTCTTAAATCAAAACTTTGAGTTTTCTCTCTCCCTTCATCCCGTAAACAAAAAAAGGCAAATATATCACAGCAAAATGAAAATTTTTGAGTTTATGTATGGAAACAATAACAAATGTAAGTAAAGAAAACTTATTCACACACCAAAAATTAACACAAAACTTTTGTTATCCAAGTTTGGGAAATTCCACTTGTTCAACCCTAATAGCTCGGAATTTTACAAGAAAGAGATTTGTTCCACACGTGTTTTAAAAATGGATATGCAAGCTTGAAACATGTTAAAGATGCAAATGGCCTATGGATCCAAAGCTTTTAAAGAGAATAACATACGCTCATTAAATTATCTAGTGAACGTGCGGTGGGATATTTACCAGAGTCAAACAAGCCATTATTTTGCCCGTTTGCAAAAAGCTGACCTAACAATCATAGATGATTGTAAAGTGATTTTTCATTCGTAACGGGATGTATTATTGTAAGAAATGACTTACGGGTTGGGAGTCAACACTCAATTAAAAATCCCCCGCCTCCCCCTTTTCCCGACGATTGCAAAACCTGAGAACTAAAAACTGAAAAGACCTCACAATCCTGAAAAATCATAGACACTCTTTGGAATTATATCTCTCCACATTTGTGCATTGTGCATCTCCATTTTAGATGTACACTTTTTTATTAAATCAAAATTTCTAGTTTTTCGTTCTCCCTTCATGCCATAAACAAAAAAAAGGTAAATAGATCACAAAAAAAAATGTAAATTTTAGAGTTTATGTATGGGAAAAAATGTAAGTAATGAAAATTTATTCACACACCACAACTGAACACAAAATTTTGTTATCCAAGTTTGGGAAATTCCACTAGTTCAACCCTAATAGCTTGAAATTTAACAAAAAAGAGAACTCTTCTAGACGTGTTTTAAAATGGATATGCATGCTTGAAACATGTTAAAGTTGAAAATGACCTATGGATCCAAAGCTTTTAATGAGAATAACAAACACTCATTAAATTCAGAAGTGAACGTGCGGCGGGATATTTACCTAACAAGCCATTATTTTGTCCGTTTTCAAAAAGCTGACCTAACAATCATAGATGATTGTAATGTGATTTACCGTGAGTAACGGGCTATATTTTTGTAAGAAATGACATACGGAATGGGAGTCAACAGTCAGTTAAAAACACCACACCTCCTCGTTTTCCCGACGATTGCAAATCCTGAGATACAAAAACTAAAAAGATCTAAATTACAAACACTCATTGGAATTATCTCTCTCTTCATTTGTGCACTGTGCGTCTCCATGTTAGATGTACACTTTTTTCTTAAATCAAAACTTTGAGTTTTCGCTCTCCCTTGATCCCGTAAACAAAAAAAGGCAAATAGATCACAGCAAAATGAAAATTTTTGAGTTTATGTATGGTAAAATTTTAAAACAATAACAAATGTAAGTAAAGAAAATTTATTAACACACCAAAAATTAACACAAAACTTTTGTTATCCAAGTTTGGGAAATTCCACTAGTTCAGCCCTAATAGCTTGGAATTTTACAAGAAAGAGATTTGTTCCACACGTGTTTTAAAAATGGATATGCAAGCTTGAAACATGTTAAAGATGCAAATGACCTATGGATCCAAAGCTTTTAAAGAGAATAACAAACACTCATTAAATTATCAATGAACGTGCGGTGGGATATTTACCAGAATCAAACTAGCCATTATTTTGCCAGTTCACAAAAAGCTTACCGAACAATCATAGATGATTGTAAAGTGATTTATCATCCGTAACGGGCTATATTTTTGTAAGAAATTACTTACGGATTGGGAGTCAACACTCAGTTAAAAACACCCCGCCTCCCCCTTTTCCCGAAGATTGTAAAACCTGAGATATAAAAACTAAAAAGAGCTTAAATTCCCTAAAAATTACAGACACTCATTGGAATTATCTCTCTCTTCATTTGTGCACTGTGCGTCTCCATTTTAGATGTACACTTTTTTCTTAAATCAAAACTTTGAGTTTTCACTCTCCCTTGATCCCGTAAACAAAAAAAGGCAAAATGAAAATTTTTGAGTTTATGTATGGAAAAATTTTAAAACAATAACAAATGTAAGTTAAGAAAATTTATTCACACACCAAAAATTAACACAAAACTTTTGTTATCCAAGTTTGGGAAATTCCACTAGTCCAACCCTAATAGCTTGGAATTTTACAAGAAAGTGATTTGTTCCACACGTGTTTTAAAAATGGATATGCAAGCTTGAAACATGTTAAAGATGCAAATGACCTATGGATCCAAAGCTTTTAAAGAGAATAACAAACACTCATTAAATTATCAATGAACGTGCGGTGGGATATTTACCAGAATCAAACTAGCCATTATTTTGCCAGTTCACAAAAAGCTTACCGAACAATCATAGATGATTGTAAAGTGATTTATCATCCGTAACGGGCTATATTTTTGTAAGAAATGACTTACGGATTGGGAGTCAACACTCAGTTGAAAACACCCCGCCTCCCCATTTTCCCGAAGATTGTAAAACCTGAGATATAAAAACTAAAAAAAGCTTAAATTCCCTAAAAATTACAGACACTCATTGGAATTATCTCTCTCTACATTTGTGCACCGTCCATCTCCATTTTAGATGTACACTTTTTTCTTAAATCAAAACTTTGAGTTTTCTCTCTCCCTTCATCCCGTAAACAAAAAAAGGCAAATATATCACAGCAAAATGAAAATTTTTGAGTTTATGTATGGAAACAATAACAAATGTAAGTAAAGAAAACTTATTCACACACCAAAAATTAACACAAAACTTTTGTTATCCAAGTTTGGGAAATTCCACTTGTTCAACCCTAATAGCTCGGAATTTTACAAGAAAGAGATTTGTTCCACACGTGTTTTAAAAATGGATATGCAAGCTTGAAACATGTTAAAGATGCAAATGGCCTATGGATCCAAAGCTTTTAAAGAGAATAACATACGCTCATTAAATTATCTAGTGAACGTGCGGTGGGATATTTACCAGAGTCAAACAAGCCATTATTTTGCCCGTTTGCAAAAAGCTGACCTAACAATCATAGATGATTGTAAAGTGATTTTTCATTCGTAACGGGATGTATTATTGTAAGAAATGACTTACGGGTTGGGAGTCAACACTCAATTAAAAATCCCCCGCCTCCCCCTTTTCCCGACGATTGCAAAACCTGAGAACTAAAAACTGAAAAGACCTCACAATCCTGAAAAATCATAGACACTCTTTGGAATTATATCTCTCCACATTTGTGCATTGTGCATCTCCATTTTAGATGTACACTTTTT
This sequence comes from Aristolochia californica, assembly GCF_029961685.1. Taxonomy (NCBI): domain Eukaryota; kingdom Viridiplantae; phylum Streptophyta; class Magnoliopsida; order Piperales; family Aristolochiaceae; genus Aristolochia; species Aristolochia californica. Next base: position 37,469 of record NW_027182253.1, read on the forward strand.
TATTAAATCAAAATTTCTAGTTTTTCGTTCTCCCTTCATGCCATAAACAAAAAAAAGGTAAATAGATCACAAAAAAAAATGTAAATTTTAGAGTTTATGTATGGGAAAAAATGTAAGTAATGAAAATTTATTCACACACCACAACTGAACACAAAATTTTGTTATCCAAGTTTGGGAAATTCCACTAGTTCAACCCTAATAGCTTGAAATTTAACAAAAAAGAGAACTCTTCTAGACGTGTTTTAAAATGGATATGCATGCTTGAAACATGTTAAAGTTGAAAATGACCTATGGATCCAAAGCTTTTAATGAGAATAACAAACACTCATTAAATTCAGAAGTGAACGTGCGGCGGGATATTTACCTAACAAGCCATTATTTTGTCCGTTTTCAAAAAGCTGACCTAACAATCATAGATGATTGTAATGTGATTTACCGTGAGTAACGGGCTATATTTTTGTAAGAAATGACATACGGAATGGGAGTCAACAGTCAGTTAAAAACACCACACCTCCTCGTTTTCCCGACGATTGCAAATCCTGAGATACAAAAACTAAAAAGATCTAAATTACAAACACTCATTGGAATTATCTCTCTCTTCATTTGTGCACTGTGCGTCTCCATTTTAGATGTACACTTTTTTCTTAAATCAAAACTTTGAGTTTTCGCTCTCCCTTGATCCCGTAAACAAAAAAAGGCAAATAGATCACAGCAAAATGAAAATTTTTGAGTTTATGTATGGTAAAATTTTAAAACAATAACAAATGTAAGTAAAGAAAATTTATTAACACACCAAAAATTAACACAAAACTTTTGTTATCCAAGTTTGGGAAATTCCACTAGTTCAGCCCTAATAGCTTGGAATTTTACAAGAAAGAGATTTGTTCCACACGTGTTTTAAAAATGGATATGCAAGCTTGAAACATGTTAAAGATGCAAATGACCTATGGATCCAAAGCTTTTAAAGAGAATAACAAACACTCATTAAATTATCAATGAACGTGCGGTGGGATATTTACCAGAATCAAACTAGCCATTATTTTGCCAGTTCACAAAAAGCTTACCGAACAATCATAGATGATTGTAAAGTGATTTATCATCCGTAACGGGCTATATTTTTGTAAGAAATGACTTACGGATTGGGAGTCAACACTCAGTTAAAAACACCCCGCCTCCCCCTTTTCCCGAAGATTGTAAAACCTGAGATATAAAAACTAAAAAGAGCTTAAATTCCCTAAAAATTACAGACACTCATTGGAATTATCACTCTCTTCATTTGTGCACTGTGCGTCTCCATTTTAGATGTACACTTTTTTCTTAAATCAAAACTTTGAGTTTTCACTCTCCCTTGATCCCGTAAACAAAAAAAGGCAAATAGATCACAGCAAAATGAAAATTTTTGAGTTTATGTATGGAAAAATTTTAAAACAATAACAAATGTAAGTTAAGAAAATTTATTCACACACCAAAAATTAACACAAAACTTTTGTTATCCAAGTTTGGGAAATTCCACTAGTCCAACCCTAATAGCTTGGAATTTTACAAGAAAGTGATTTGTTCCACACGTGTTTTAAAAATGGATATGCAAGCTTGAAACATGTTAAAGATGCAAATGACCTATGGATCCAAAGCTTTTAAAGAGAATAACAAACACTCATTAAATTATCAATGAACGTGCGGTGGGATATTTACCAGAATCAAACTAGCCATTATTTTGCCAGTTCACAAAAAGCTTACCGAACAATCATAGATGATTGTAAAGTGATTTATCATCCGTAACGGGCTATATTTTTGTAAGAAATGACTTACGGATTGGGAGTCAACACTCAGTTGAAAACACCCCGCCTCCCCATTTTCCCGAAGATTGTAAAACCTGAGATATAAAAACTAAAAAAAGCTTAAATTCCCTAAAAATTACAGACACTCATTGGAATTATCTCTCTCTACATTTGTGCACCGTCCATCTCCATTTTAGATGTACACTTTTTTCTTAAATCAAAACTTTGAGTTTTCTCTCTCCCTTCATCCCGTAAACAAAAAAAGGCAAATATATCACAGCAAAATGAAAATTTTTGAGTTTATGTATGGAAACAATAACAAATGTAAGTAAAGAAAACTTATTCACACACCAAAAATTAACACAAAACTTTTGTTATCCAAGTTTGGGAAATTCCACTTGTTCAACCCTAATAGCTCGGAATTTTACAAGAAAGAGATTTGTTCCACACGTGTTTTAAAAATGGATATGCAAGCTTGAAACATGTTAAAGATGCAAATGGCCTATGGATCCAAAGCTTTTAAAGAGAATAACATACGCTCATTAAATTATCTAGTGAACGTGCGGTGGGATATTTACCAGAGTCAAACAAGCCATTATTTTGCCCGTTTGCAAAAAGCTGACCTAACAATCATAGATGATTGTAAAGTGATTTTTCATTCGTAACGGGATGTATTATTGTAAGAAATGACTTACGGGTTGGGAGTCAACACTCAATTAAAAATCCCCCGCCTCCCCCTTTTCCCGACGATTGCAAAACCTGAGAACTAAAAACTGAAAAGACCTCACAATCCTGAAAAATCATAGACACTCTTTGGAATTATATCTCTCCACATTTGTGCATTGTGCATCTCCATTTTAGATGTACACTTTTTTATTAAATCAAAATTTCTAGTTTTTCGTTCTCCCTTCATGCCATAAACAAAAAAAAGGTAAATAGATCACAAAAAAAAATGTAAATTTTAGAGTTTATGTATGGGAAAAAATGTAAGTAATGAAAATTTATTCACACACCACAACTGAACACAAAATTTTGTTATCCAAGTTTGGGAAATTCCACTAGTTCAACCCTAATAGCTTGAAATTTAACAAAAAAGAGAACTCTTCTAGACGTGTTTTAAAATGGATATGCATGCTTGAAACATGTTAAAGTTGAAAATGACCTATGGATCCAAAGCTTTTAATGAGAATAACAAACACTCATTAAATTCAGAAGTGAACGTGCGGCGGGATATTTACCTAACAAGCCATTATTTTGTCCGTTTTCAAAAAGCTGACCTAACAATCATAGATGATTGTAATGTGATTTACCGTGAGTAACGGGCTATATTTTTGTAAGAAATGACATACGGAATGGGAGTCAACAGTCAGTTAAAAACACCACACCTCCTCGTTTTCCCGACGATTGCAAATCCTGAGATACAAAAACTAAAAAGATCTAAATTACAAACACTCATTGGAATTATCTCTCTCTTCATTTGTGCACTGTGCGTCTCCATGTTAGATGTACACTTTTTTCTTAAATCAAAACTTTGAGTTTTCGCTCTCCCTTGATCCCGTAAACAAAAAAAGGCAAATAGATCACAGCAAAATGAAAATTTTTGAGTTTATGTATGGTAAAATTTTAAAACAATAACAAATGTAAGTAAAGAAAATTTATTAACACACCAAAAATTAACACAAAACTTTTGTTATCCAAGTTTGGGAAATTCCACTAGTTCAGCCCTAATAGCTTGGAATTTTACAAGAAAGAGATTTGTTCCACACGTGTTTTAAAAATGGATATGCAAGCTTGAAACATGTTAAAGATGCAAATGACCTATGGATCCAAAGCTTTTAAAGAGAATAACAAACACTCATTAAATTATCAATGAACGTGCGGTGGGATATTTACCAGAATCAAACTAGCCATTATTTTGCCAGTTCACAAAAAGCTTACCGAACAATCATAGATGATTGTAAAGTGATTTATCATCCGTAACGGGCTATATTTTTGTAAGAAATTACTTACGGATTGGGAGTCAACACTCAGTTAAAAACACCCCGCCTCCCCCTTTTCCCGAAGATTGTAAAACCTGAGATATAAAAACTAAAAAGAGCTTAAATTCCCTAAAAATTACAGACACTCATTGGAATTATCTCTCTCTTCATTTGTGCACTGTGCGTCTCCATTTTAGATGTACACTTTTTTCTTAAATCAAAACTTTGAGTTTTCACTCTCCCTTGATCCCGTAAACAAAAAAAGGCAAAATGAAAATTTTTGAGTTTATGTATGGAAAAATTTTAAAACAATAACAAATGTAAGTTAAGAAAATTTATTCACACACCAAAAATTAACACAAAACTTTTGTTATCCAAGTTTGGGAAATTCCACTAGTCCAACCCTAATAGCTTGGAATTTTACAAGAAAGTGATTTGTTCCACACGTGTTTTAAAAATGGATATGCAAGCTTGAAACATGTTAAAGATGCAAATGACCTATGGATCCAAAGCTTTTAAAGAGAATAACAAACACTCATTAAATTATCAATGAACGTGCGGTGGGATATTTACCAGAATCAAACTAGCCATTATTTTGCCAGTTCACAAAAAGCTTACCGAACAATCATAGATGATTGTAAAGTGATTTATCATCCGTAACGGGCTATATTTTTGTAAGAAATGACTTACGGATTGGGAGTCAACACTCAGTTGAAAACACCCCGCCTCCCCATTTTCCCGAAGATTGTAAAACCTGAGATATAAAAACTAAAAAAAGCTTAAATTCCCTAAAAATTACAGACACTCATTGGAATTATCTCTCTCTACATTTGTGCACCGTCCATCTCCATTTTAGATGTACACTTTTTTCTTAAATCAAAACTTTGAGTTTTCTCTCTCCCTTCATCCCGTAAACAAAAAAAGGCAAATATATCACAGCAAAATGAAAATTTTTGAGTTTATGTATGGAAACAATAACAAATGTAAGTAAAGAAAACTTATTCACACACCAAAAATTAACACAAAACTTTTGTTATCCAAGTTTGGGAAATTCCACTTGTTCAACCCTAATAGCTCGGAATTTTACAAGAAAGAGATTTGTTCCACACGTGTTTTAAAAATGGATATGCAAGCTTGAAACATGTTAAAGATGCAAATGGCCTATGGATCCAAAGCTTTTAAAGAGAATAACATACGCTCATTAAATTATCTAGTGAACGTGCGGTGGGATATTTACCAGAGTCAAACAAGCCATTATTTTGCCCGTTTGCAAAAAGCTGACCTAACAATCATAGATGATTGTAAAGTGATTTTTCATTCGTAACGGGATGTATTATTGTAAGAAATGACTTACGGGTTGGGAGTCAACACTCAATTAAAAATCCCCCGCCTCCCCCTTTTCCCGACGATTGCAAAACCTGAGAACTAAAAACTGAAAAGACCTCACAATCCTGAAAAATCATAGACACTCTTTGGAATTATATCTCTCCACATTTGTGCATTGTGCATCTCCATTTTAGATGTACACTTTTTTATTAAATCAAAATTTCTAGTTTTTCGTTCTCCCTTCATGCCATAAACAAAAAAAAGGTAAATAGATCACAAAAAAAAATGTAAATTTTAGAGTTTATGTATGGGAAAAAATGTAAGTAATGAAAATTTATTCACACACCACAACTGAACACAAAATTTTGTTATCCAAGTTTGGGAAATTCCACTAGTTCAACCCTAATAGCTTGAAATTTAACAAAAAAGAGAACTCTTCTAGACGTGTTTTAAAATGGATATGCATGCTTGAAACATGTTAAAGTTGAAAATGACCTATGGATCCAAAGCTTTTAATGAGAATAACAAACACTCATTAAATTCAGAAGTGAACGTGCGGCGGGATATTTACCTAACAAGCCATTATTTTGTCCGTTTTCAAAAAGCTGACCTAACAATCATAGATGATTGTAATGTGATTTACCGTGAGTAACGGGCTATATTTTTGTAAGAAATGACATACGGAATGGGAGTCAACAGTCAGTTAAAAACACCACACCTCCTCGTTTTCCCGACGATTGCAAATCCTGAGATACAAAAACTAAAAAGATCTAAATTACAAACACTCATTGGAATTATCTCTCTCTTCATTTGTGCACTGTGCGTCTCCATTTTAGATGTACACTTTTTTCTTAAATCAAAACTTTGAGTTTTCGCTCTCCCTTGATCCCGTAAACAAAAAAAGGCAAATAGATCACAGCAAAATGAAAATTTTTGAGTTTATGTATGGTAAAATTTTAAAACAATAACAAATGTAAGTAAAGAAAATTTATTAACACACCAAAAATTAACACAAAACTTTTGTTATCCAAGTTTGGGAAATTCCACTAGTTCAGCCCTAATAGCTTGGAATTTTACAAGAAAGAGATTTGTTCCACACGTGTTTTAAAAATGGATATGCAAGCTTGAAACATGTTAAAGATGCAAATGACCTATGGATCCAAAGCTTTTAAAGAGAATAACAAACACTCATTAAATTATCAATGAACGTGCGGTGGGATATTTACCAGAATCAAACTAGCCATTATTTTGCCAGTTCACAAAAAGCTTACCGAACAATCATAGATGATTGTAAAGTGATTTATCATCCGTAACGGGCTATATTTTTGTAAGAAATGACTTACGGATTGGGAGTCAACACTCAGTTAAAAACACCCCGCCTCCCCCTTTTCCCGAAGATTGTAAAACCTGAGATATAAAAACTAAAAAGAGCTTAAATTCCCTAAAAATTACAGACACTCATTGGAATTATCACTCTCTTCATTTGTGCACTGTGCGTCTCCATTTTAGATGTACACTTTTTTCTTAAATCAAAACTTTGAGTTTTCACTCTCCCTTGATCCCGTAAACAAAAAAAGGCAAATAGATCACAGCAAAATGAAAATTTTTGAGTTTATGTATGGAAAAATTTTAAAACAATAACAAATGTAAGTTAAGAAAATTTATTCACACACCAAAAATTAACACAAAACTTTTGTTATCCAAGTTTGGGAAATTCCACTAGTCCAACCCTAATAGCTTGGAATTTTACAAGAAAGTGATTTGTTCCACACGTGTTTTAAAAATGGATATGCAAGCTTGAAACATGTTAAAGATGCAAATGACCTATGGATCCAAAGCTTTTAAAGAGAATAACAAACACTCATTAAATTATCAATGAACGTGCGGTGGGATATTTACCAGAATCAAACTAGCCATTATTTTGCCAGTTCACAAAAAGCTTACCGAACAATCATAGATGATTGTAAAGTGATTTATCATCCGTAACGGGCTATATTTTTGTAAGAAATGACTTACGGATTGGGAGTCAACACTCAGTTGAAAACACCCCGCCTCCCCATTTTCCCGAAGATTGTAAAACCTGAGATATAAAAACTAAAAAAAGCTTAAATTCCCTAAAAATTACAGACACTCATTGGAATTATCTCTCTCTACATTTGTGCACCGTCCATCTCCATTTTAGATGTACACTTTTTTCTTAAATCAAAACTTTGAGTTTTCTCTCTCCCTTCATCCCGTAAACAAAAAAAGGCAAATATATCACAGCAAAATGAAAATTTTTGAGTTTATGTATGGAAACAATAACAAATGTAAGTAAAGAAAACTTATTCACACACCAAAAATTAACACAAAACTTTTGTTATCCAAGTTTGGGAAATTCCACTTGTTCAACCCTAATAGCTCGGAATTTTACAAGAAAGAGATTTGTTCCACACGTGTTTTAAAAATGGATATGCAAGCTTGAAACATGTTAAAGATGCAAATGGCCTATGGATCCAAAGCTTTTAAAGAGAATAACATACGCTCATTAAATTATCTAGTGAACGTGCGGTGGGATATTTACCAGAGTCAAACAAGCCATTATTTTGCCCGTTTGCAAAAAGCTGACCTAACAATCATAGATGATTGTAAAGTGATTTTTCATTCGTAACGGGATGTATTATTGTAAGAAATGACTTACGGGTTGGGAGTCAACACTCAATTAAAAATCCCCCGCCTCCCCCTTTTCCCGACGATTGCAAAACCTGAGAACTAAAAACTGAAAAGACCTCACAATCCTGAAAAATCATAGACACTCTTTGGAATTATATCTCTCCACATTTGTGCATTGTGCATCTCCATTTTAGATGTACACTTTTTTATTAAATCAAAATTTCTAGTTTTTCGTTCTCCCTTCATGCCATAAACAAAAAAAAGGTAAATAGATCACAAAAAAAAATGTAAATTTTAGAGTTTATGTATGGGAAAAAATGTAAGTAATGAAAATTTATTCACACACCACAACTGAACACAAAATTTTGTTATCCAAGTTTGGGAAATTCCACTAGTTCAACCCTAATAGCTTGAAATTTAACAAAAAAGAGAACTCTTCTAGACGTGTTTTAAAATGGATATGCATGCTTGAAACATGTTAAAGTTGAAAATGACCTATGGATCCAAAGCTTTTAATGAGAATAACAAACACTCATTAAATTCAGAAGTGAACGTGCGGCGGGATATTTACCTAACAAGCCATTATTTTGTCCGTTTTCAAAAAGCTGACCTAACAATCATAGATGATTGTAATGTGATTTACCGTGAGTAACGGGCTATATTTTTGTAAGAAATGACATACGGAATGGGAGTCAACAGTCAGTTAAAAACACCACACCTCCTCGTTTTCCCGACGATTGCAAATCCTGAGATACAAAAACTAAAAAGATCTAAATTACAAACACTCATTGGAATTATCTCTCTCTTCATTTGTGCACTGTGCGTCTCCATTTTAGATGTACACTTTTTTCTTAAATCAAAACTTTGAGTTTTCGCTCTCCCTTGATCCCGTAAACAAAAAAAGGCAAATAGATCACAGCAAAATGAAAATTTTTGAGTTTATGTATGGTAAAATTTTAAAACAATAACAAATGTAAGTAAAGAAAATTTATTAACACACCAAAAATTAACACAAAACTTTTGTTATCCAAGTTTGGGAAATTCCACTAGTTCAGCCCTAATAGCTTGGAATTTTACAAGAAAGAGATTTGTTCCACACGTGTTTTAAAAATGGATATGCAAGCTTGAAACATGTTAAAGATGCAAATGACCTATGGATCCAAAGCTTTTAAAGAGAATAACAAACACTCATTAAATTATCAATGAACGTGCGGTGGGATATTTACCAGAATCAAACTAGCCATTATTTTGCCAGTTCACAAAAAGCTTACCGAACAATCATAGATGATTGTAAAGTGATTTATCATCCGTAACGGGCTATATTTTTGTAAGAAATGACTTACGGATTGGGAGTCAACACTCAGTTAAAAACACCCCGCCTCCCCCTTTTCCCGAAGATTGTAAAACCTGAGATATAAAAACTAAAAAGAGCTTAAATTCCCTAAAAATTACAGACACTCATTGGAATTATCACTCTCTTCATTTGTGCACTGTGCGTCTCCATTTTAGATGTACACTTTTTTCTTAAATCAAAACTTTGAGTTTTCACTCTCCCTTGATCCCGTAAACAAAAAAAGGCAAATAGATCACAGCAAAATGAAAATTTTTGAGTTTATGTATGGAAAAATTTTAAAACAATAACAAATGTAAGTTAAGAAAATTTATTCACACACCAAAAATTAACACAAAACTTTTGTTATCCAAGTTTGGGAAATTCCACTAGTCCAACCCTAATAGCTTGGAATTTTACAAGAAAGTGATTTGTTCCACACGTGTTTTAAAAATGGATATGCAAGCTTGAAACATGTTAAAGATGCAAATGACCTATGGATCCAAAGCTTTTAAAGAGAATAACAAACACTCATTAAATTATCAATGAACGTGCGGTGGGATATTTACCAGAATCAAACTAGCCATTATTTTGCCAGTTCACAAAAAGCTTACCGAACAATCATAGATGATTGTAAAGTGATTTATCATCCGTAACGGGCTATATTTTTGTAAGAAATGACTTACGGATTGGGAGTCAACACTCAGTTGAAAACACCCCGCCTCCCCATTTTCCCGAAGATTGTAAAACCTGAGATATAAAAACTAAAAAAAGCTTAAATTCCCTAAAAATTACAGACACTCATTGGAATTATCTCTCTCTACATTTGTGCACCGTCCATCTCCATTTTAGATGTACACTTTTTTCTTAAATCAAAACTTTGAGTTTTCTCTCTCCCTTCATCCCGTAAACAAAAAAAGGCAAATATATCACAGCAAAATGAAAATTTTTGAGTTTATGTATGGAAACAATAACAAATGTAAGTAAAGAAAACTTATTCACACACCAAAAATTAACACAAAACTTTTGTTATCCAAGTTTGGGAAATTCCACTTGTTCAACCCTAATAGCTCGGAATTTTACAAGAAAGAGATTTGTTCCACACGTGTTTTAAAAATGGATATGCAAGCTTGAAACATGTTAAAGATGCAAATGGCCTATGGATCCAAAGCTTTTAAAGAGAATAACATACGCTCATTAAATTATCTAGTGAACGTGCGGTGGGATATTTACCAGAGTCAAACAAGCCATTATTTTGCCCGTTTGCAAAAAGCTGACCTAACAATCATAGATGATTGTAAAGTGATTTTTCATTCGTAACGGGATGTATTATTGTAAGAAATGACTTACGGGTTGGGAGTCAACACTCAATTAAAAATCCCCCGCCTCCCCCTTTTCCCGACGATTGCAAAACCTGAGAACTAAAAACTGAAAAGACCTCACAATCCTGAAAAATCATAGACACTCTTTGGAATTATATCTCTCCACATTTGTGCATTGTGCATCTCCATTTTAGATGTACACTTTTTTATTAAATCAAAATTTCTAGTTTTTCGTTCTCCCTTCATGCCATAAACAAAAAAAAGGTAAATAGATCACAAAAAAAAATGTAAATTTTAGAGTTTATGTATGGGAAAAAATGTAAGTAATGAAAATTTATTCACACACCACAACTGAACACAAAATTTTGTTATCCAAGTTTGGGAAATTCCACTAGTTCAACCCTAATAGCTTGAAATTTAACAAAAAAGAGAACTCTTCTAGACGTGTTTTAAAATGGATATGCATGCTTGAAACATGTTAAAGTTGAAAATGACCTATGGATCCAAAGCTTTTAATGAGAATAACAAACACTCATTAAATTCAGAAGTGAACGTGCGGCGGGATATTTACCTAACAAGCCATTATTTTGTCCGTTTTCAAAAAGCTGACCTAACAATCATAGATGATTGTAATGTGATTTACCGTGAGTAACGGGCTATATTTTTGTAAGAAATGACATACGGAATGGGAGTCAACAGTCAGTTAAAAACACCACACCTCCTCGTTTTCCCGACGATTGCAAATCCTGAGATACAAAAACTAAAAAGATCTAAATTACAAACACTCATTGGAATTATCTCTCTCTTCATTTGTGCACTGTGCGTCTCCATTTTAGATGTACACTTTTTTCTTAAATCAAAACTTTGAGTTTTCGCTCTCCCTTGATCCCGTAAACAAAAAAAGGCAAATAGATCACAGCAAAATGAAAATTTTTGAGTTTATGTATGGTAAAATTTTAAAACAATAACAAATGTAAGTAAAGAAAATTTATTAACACACCAAAAATTAACACAAAACTTTTGTTATCCAAGTTTGGGAAATTCCACTAGTTCAGCCCTAATAGCTTGGAATTTTACAAGAAAGAGATTTGTTCCACACGTGTTTTAAAAATGGATATGCAAGCTTGAAACATGTTAAAGATGCAAATGACCTATGGATCCAAAGCTTTTAAAGAGAATAACAAACACTCATTAAATTATCAATGAACGTGCGGTGGGATATTTACCAGAATCAAACTAGCCATTATTTTGCCAGTTCACAAAAAGCTTACCGAACAATCATAGATGATTGTAAAGTGATTTATCATCCGTAACGGGCTATATTTTTGTAAGAAATGACTTACGGATTGGGAGTCAACACTCAGTTAAAAACACCCCGCCTCCCCCTTTTCCCGAAGATTGTAAAACCTGAGATATAAAAACTAAAAAGAGCTTAAATTCCCTAAAAATTACAGACACTCATTGGAATTATCACTCTCTTCATTTGTGCACTGTGCGTCTCCATTTTAGATGTACACTTTTTTCTTAAATCAAAACTTTGAGTTTTCACTCTCCCTTGATCCCGTAAACAAAAAAAGGCAAATAGATCACAGCAAAATGAAAATTTTTGAGTTTATGTATGGAAAAATTTTAAAACAATAACAAATGTAAGTTAAGAAAATTTATTCACACACCAAAAATTAACACAAAACTTTTGTTATCCAAGTTTGGGAAATTCCACTAGTCCAACCCTAATAGCTTGGAATTTTACAAGAAAGTGATTTGTTCCACACGTGTTTTAAAAATGGATATGCAAGCTTGAAACATGTTAAAGATGCAAATGACCTATGGATCCAAAGCTTTTAAAGAGAATAACAAACACTCATTAAATTATCAATGAACGTGCGGTGGGATATTTACCAGAATCAAACTAGCCATTATTTTGCCAGTTCACAAAAAGCTTACCGAACAATCATAGATGATTGTAAAGTGATTTATCATCCGTAACGGGCTATATTTTTGTAAGAAATGACTTACGGATTGGGAGTCAACACTCAGTTGAAAACACCCCGCCTCCCCATTTTCCCGAAGATTGTAAAACCTGAGATATAAAAACTAAAAAAAGCTTAAATTCCCTAAAAATTACAGACACTCATTGGAATTATCTCTCTCTACATTTGTGCACCGTCCATCTCCATTTTAGATGTACACTTTTTTCTTAAATCAAAACTTTGAGTTTTCTCTCTCCCTTCATCCCGTAAACAAAAAAAGGCAAATATATCACAGCAAAATGAAAATTTTTGAGTTTATGTATGGAAACAATAACAAATGTAAGTAAAGAAAACTTATTCACACACCAAAAATTAACACAAAACTTTTGTTATCCAAGTTTGGGAAATTCCACTTGTTCAACCCTAATAGCTCGGAATTTTACAAGAAAGAGATTTGTTCCACACGTGTTTTAAAAATGGATATGCATGCTTGAAACATGTTAAAGATGCAAATGGCCTATGGATCCAAAGCTTTTAAAGAGAATAACATACGCTCATTAAATTATCTAGTGAACGTGCGGTGGGATATTTACCAGAGTCAAACAAGCCATTATTTTGCCCGTTTGCAAAAAGCTGACCTAACAATCATAGATGATTGTAAAGTGATTTTTCATTCGTAACGGGATGTATTATTGTAAGAAATGACTTACGGGTTGGGAGTCAACACTCAATTAAAAATCCCCCGCCTCCCCCTTTTCCCGACGATTGCAAAACCTGAGAACTAAAAACTGAAAAGACCTCACAATCCTGAAAAATCATAGACACTCTTTGGAATTATATCTCTCCACATTTGTGCATTGTGCATCTCCATTTTAGATGTACACTTTTTTATTAAATCAAAATTTCTAGTTTTTCGTTCTCCCTTCATGCCATAAACAAAAAAAAGGTAAATAGATCACAAAAAAAAATGTAAATTTTAGAGTTTATGTATGGGAAAAAATGTAAGTAATGAAAATTTATTCACACACCACAACTGAACACAAAATTTTGTTATCCAAGTTTGGGAAATTCCACTAGTTCAACCCTAATAGCTTGAAATTTAACAAAAAAGAGAACTCTTCTAGACGTGTTTTAAAATGGATATGCATGCTTGAAACATGTTAAAGTTGAAAATGACCTATGGATCCAAAGCTTTTAATGAGAATAACAAACACTCATTAAATTCAGAAGTGAACGTGCGGCGGGATATTTACCTAACAAGCCATTATTTTGTCCGTTTTCAAAAAGCTGACCTAACAATCATAGATGATTGTAATGTGATTTACCGTGAGTAACGGGCTATATTTTTGTAAGAAATGACATACGGAATGGGAGTCAACAGTCAGTTAAAAACACCACACCTCCTCGTTTTCCCGACGATTGCAAATCCTGAGATACAAAAACTAAAAAGATCTAAATTACAAACACTCATTGGAATTATCTCTCTCTTCATTTGTGCACTGTGCGTCTCCATTTTAGATGTACACTTTTTTCTTAAATCAAAACTTTGAGTTTTCGCTCTCCCTTGATCCCGTAAACAAAAAAAGGCAAATAGATCACAGCAAAATGAAAATTTTTGAGTTTATGTATGGTAAAATTTTAAAACAATAACAAATGTAAGTAAAGAAAATTTATTAACACACCAAAAATTAACACAAAACTTTTGTTATCCAAGTTTGGGAAATTCCACTAGTTCAGCCCTAATAGCTTGGAATTTTACAAGAAAGAGATTTGTTCCACACGTGTTTTAAAAATGGATATGCAAGCTTGAAACATGTTAAAGATGCAAATGACCTATGGATCCAAAGCTTTTAAAGAGAATAACAAACACTCATTAAATTATCAATGAACGTGCGGTGGGATATTTACCAGAATCAAACTAGCCATTATTTTGCCAGTTCACAAAAAGCTTACCGAACAATCATAGATGATTGTAAAGTGATTTATCATCCGTAACGGGCTATATTTTTGTAAGAAATGACTTACGGATTGGGAGTCAACACTCAGTTAAAAACACCCCGCCTCCCCCTTTTCCCGAAGATTGTAAAACCTGAGATATAAAAACTAAAAAGAGCTTAAATTCCCTAAAAATTACAGACACTCATTGGAATTATCACTCTCTTCATTTGTGCACTGTGCGTCTCCATTTTAGATGTACACTTTTTTCTTAAATCAAAACTTTGAGTTTTCACTCTCCCTTGATCCCGTAAACAAAAAAAGGCAAATAGATCACAGCAAAATGAAAATTTTTGAGTTTATGTATGGAAAAATTTTAAAACAATAACAAATGTAAGTTAAGAAAATTTATTCACACACCAAAAATTAACACAAAACTTTTGTTATCCAAGTTTGGGAAATTCCACTAGTCCAACCCTAATAGCTTGGAATTTTACAAGAAAGTGATTTGTTCCACACGTGTTTTAAAAATGGATATGCAAGCTTGAAACATGTTAAAGATGCAAATGACCTATGGATCCAAAGCTTTTAAAGAGAATAACAAACACTCATTAAATTATCAATGAACGTGCGGTGGGATATTTACCAGAATCAAACTAGCCATTATTTTGCCAGTTCACAAAAAGCTTACCGAACAATCATAGATGATTGTAAAGTGATTTATCATCCGTAACGGGCTATATTTTTGTAAGAAATGACTTACGGATTGGGAGTCAACACTCAGTTGAAAACACCCCGCCTCCCCATTTTCCCGAAGATTGTAAAACCTGAGATATAAAAACTAAAAAAAGCTTAAATTCCCTAAAAATTACAGACACTCATTGGAATTATCTCTCTCTACATTTGTGCACCGTCCATCTCCATTTTAGATGTACACTTTTTTCTTAAATCAAAACTTTGAGTTTTCTCTCTCCCTTCATCCCGTAAACAAAAAAAGGCAAATATATCACAGCAAAATGAAAATTTTTGAGTTTATGTATGGAAACAATAACAAATGTAAGTAAAGAAAACTTATTCACACACCAAAAATTAACACAAAACTTTTGTTATCCAAGTTTGGGAAATTCCACTTGTTCAACCCTAATAGCTCGGAATTTTACAAGAAAGAGATTTGTTCCACACGTGTTTTAAAAATGGATATGCATGCTTGAAACATGTTAAAGATGCAAATGGCCTATGGATCCAAAGCTTTTAAAGAGAATAACATACGCTCATTAAATTATCTAGTGAACGTGCGGTGGGATATTTACCAGAGTCAAACAAGCCATTATTTTGCCCGTTTGCAAAAAGCTGACCTAACAATCATAGATGATTGTAAAGTGATTTTTCATTCGTAACGGGATGTATTATTGTAAGAAATGACTTACGGGTTGGGAGTCAACACTCAATTAAAAATCCCCCGCCTCCCCCTTTTCCCGACGATTGCAAAACCTGAGAACTAAAAACTGAAAAGACCTCACAATCCTGAAAAATCATAGACACTCTTTGGAATTATATCTCTCCACATTTGTGCATTGTGCATCTCCATTTTAGATGTACACTTTTTTATTAAATCAAAATTTCTAGTTTTTCGTTCTCCCTTCATGCCATAAACAAAAAAAAGGTAAATAGATCACAAAAAAAAATGTAAATTTTAGAGTTTATGTATGGGAAAAAATGTAAGTAATGAAAATTTATTCACACACCACAACTGAACACAAAATTTTGTTATCCAAGTTTGGGAAATTCCACTAGTTCAACCCTAATAGCTTGAAATTTAACAAAAAAGAGAACTCTTCTAGACGTGTTTTAAAATGGATATGCATGCTTGAAACATGTTAAAGTTGAAAATGACCTATGGATCCAAAGCTTTTAATGAGAATAACAAACACTCATTAAATTCAGAAGTGAACGTGCGGCGGGATATTTACCTAACAAGCCATTATTTTGTCCGTTTTCAAAAAGCTGACCTAACAATCATAGATGATTGTAATGTGATTTACCGTGAGTAACGGGCTATATTTTTGTAAGAAATGACATACGGAATGGGAGTCAACAGTCAGTTAAAAACACCACACCTCCTCGTTTTCCCGACGATTGCAAATCCTGAGATACAAAAACTAAAAAGATCTAAATTACAAACACTCATTGGAATTATCTCTCTCTTCATTTGTGCACTGTGCGTCTCCATTTTAGATGTACACTTTTTTCTTAAATCAAAACTTTGAGTTTTCGCTCTCCCTTGATCCCGTAAACAAAAAAAGGCAAATAGATCACAGCAAAATGAAAATTTTTGAGTTTATGTATGGTAAAATTTTAAAACAATAACAAATGTAAGTAAAGAAAATTTATTAACACACCAAAAATTAACACAAAACTTTTGTTATCCAAGTTTGGGAAATTCCACTAGTTCAGCCCTAATAGCTTGGAATTTTACAAGAAAGAGATTTGTTCCACACGTGTTTTAAAAATGGATATGCAAGCTTGAAACATGTTAAAGATGCAAATGACCTATGGATCCAAAGCTTTTAAAGAGAATAACAAACACTCATTAAATTATCAATGAACGTGCGGTGGGATATTTACCAGAATCAAACTAGCCATTATTTTGCCAGTTCACAAAAAGCTTACCGAACAATCATAGATGATTGTAAAGTGATTTATCATCCGTAACGGGCTATATTTTTGTAAGAAATGACTTACGGATTGGGAGTCAACACTCAGTTAAAAACACCCCGCCTCCCCCTTTTCCCGAAGATTGTAAAACCTGAGATATAAAAACTAAAAAGAGCTTAAATTCCCTAAAAATTACAGACACTCATTGGAATTATCACTCTCTTCATTTGTGCACTGTGCGTCTCCATTTTAGATGTACACTTTTTTCTTAAATCAAAACTTTGAGTTTTCACTCTCCCTTGATCCCGTAAACAAAAAAAGGCAAATAGATCACAGCAAAATGAAAATTTTTGAGTTTATGTATGGAAAAATTTTAAAACAATAACAAATGTAAGTTAAGAAAATTTATTCACACACCAAAAATTAACACAAAACTTTTGTTATCCAAGTTTGGGAAATTCCACTAGTCCAACCCTAATAGCTTGGAATTTTACAAGAAAGTGATTTGTTCCACACGTGTTTTAAAAATGGATATGCAAGCTTGAAACATGTTAAAGATGCAAATGACCTATGGATCCAAAGCTTTTAAAGAGAATAACAAACACTCATTAAATTATCAATGAACGTGCGGTGGGATATTTACCAGAATCAAACTAGCCATTATTTTGCCAGTTCACAAAAAGCTTACCGAACAATCATAGATGATTGTAAAGTGATTTATCATCCGTAACGGGCTATATTTTTGTAAGAAATGACTTACGGATTGGGAGTCAACACTCAGTTGAAAACACCCCGCCTCCCCATTTTCCCGAAGATTGTAAAACCTGAGATATAAAAACTAAAAAAAGCTTAAATTCCCTAAAAATTACAGACACTCATTGGAATTATCTCTCTCTACATTTGTGCACCGTCCATCTCCATTTTAGATGTACACTTTTTTCTTAAATCAAAACTTTGAGTTTTCTCTCTCCCTTCATCCCGTAAACAAAAAAAGGCAAATATATCACAGCAAAATGAAAATTTTTGAGTTTATGTATGGAAACAATAACAAATGTAAGTAAAGAAAACTTATTCACACACCAAAAATTAACACAAAACTTTTGTTATCCAAGTTTGGGAAATTCCACTTGTTCAACCCTAATAGCTCGGAATTTTACAAGAAAGAGATTTGTTCCACACGTGTTTTAAAAATGGATATGCATGCTTGAAACATGTTAAAGATGCAAATGGCCTATGGATCCAAAGCTTTTAAAGAGAATAACATACGCTCATTAAATTATCTAGTGAACGTGCGGTGGGATATTTACCAGAGTCAAACAAGCCATTATTTTGCCCGTTTGCAAAAAGCTGACCTAACAATCATAGATGATTGTAAAGTGATTTTTCATTCGTAACGGGATGTATTATTGTAAGAAATGACTTACGGGTTGGGAGTCAACACTCAATTAAAAATCCCCCGCCTCCCCCTTTTCCCGACGATTGCAAAACCTGAGAACTAAAAACTGAAAAGACCTCACAATCCTGAAAAATCATAGACACTCTTTGGAATTATATCTCTCCACATTTGTGCATTGTGCATCTCCATTTTAGATGTACACTTTTTTATTAAATCAAAATTTCTAGTTTTTCGTTCTCCCTTCATGCCATAAACAAAAAAAAGGTAAATAGATCACAAAAAAAAATGTAAATTTTAGAGTTTATGTATGGGAAAAAATGTAAGTAATGAAAATTTATTCACACACCACAACTGAACACAAAATTTTGTTATCCAAGTTTGGGAAATTCCACTAGTTCAACCCTAATAGCTTGAAATTTAACAAAAAAGAGAACTCTTCTAGACGTGTTTTAAAATGGATATGCATGCTTGAAACATGTTAAAGTTGAAAATGACCTATGGATCCAAAGCTTTTAATGAGAATAACAAACACTCATTAAATTCAGAAGTGAACGTGCGGCGGGATATTTACCTAACAAGCCATTATTTTGTCCGTTTTCAAAAAGCTGACCTAACAATCATAGATGATTGTAATGTGATTTACCGTGAGTAACGGGCTATATTTTTGTAAGAAATGACATACGGAATGGGAGTCAACAGTCAGTTAAAAACACCACACCTCCTCGTTTTCCCGACGATTGCAAATCCTGAGATACAAAAACTAAAAAGATCTAAATTACAAACACTCATTGGAATTATCTCTCTCTTCATTTGTGCACTGTGCGTCTCCATTTTAGATGTACACTTTTTTCTTAAATCAAAACTTTGAGTTTTCGCTCTCCCTTGATCCCGTAAACAAAAAAAGGCAAATAGATCACAGCAAAATGAAAATTTTTGAGTTTATGTATGGTAAAATTTTAAAACAATAACAAATGTAAGTAAAGAAAATTTATTAACACACCAAAAATTAACACAAAACTTTTGTTATCCAAGTTTGGGAAATTCCACTAGTTCAGCCCTAATAGCTTGGAATTTTACAAGAAAGAGATTTGTTCCACACGTGTTTTAAAAATGGATATGCAAGCTTGAAACATGTTAAAGATGCAAATGACCTATGGATCCAAAGCTTTTAAAGAGAATAACAAACACTCATTAAATTATCAATGAACGTGCGGTGGGATATTTACCAGAATCAAACTAGCCATTATTTTGCCAGTTCACAAAAAGCTTACCGAACAATCATAGATGATTGTAAAGTGATTTATCATCCGTAACGGGCTATATTTTTGTAAGAAATGACTTACGGATTGGGAGTCAACACTCAGTTAAAAACACCCCGCCTCCCCCTTTTCCCGAAGATTGTAAAACCTGAGATATAAAAACTAAAAAGAGCTTAAATTCCCTAAAAATTACAGACACTCATTGGAATTATCACTCTCTTCATTTGTGCACTGTGCGTCTCCATTTTAGATGTACACTTTTTTCTTAAATCAAAACTTTGAGTTTTCACTCTCCCTTGATCCCGTAAACAAAAAAAGGCAAATAGATCACAGCAAAATGAAAATTTTTGAGTTTATGTATGGAAAAATTTTAAAACAATAACAAATGTAAGTTAAGAAAATTTATTCACACACCAAAAATTAACACAAAACTTTTGTTATCCAAGTTTGGGAAATTCCACTAGTCCAACCCTAATAGCTTGGAATTTTACAAGAAAGTGATTTGTTCCACACGTGTTTTAAAAATGGATATGCAAGCTTGAAACATGTTAAAGATGCAAATGACCTATGGATCCAAAGCTTTTAAAGAGAATAACAAACACTCATTAAATTATCAATGAACGTGCGGTGGGATATTTACCAGAATCAAACTAGCCATTATTTTGCCAGTTCACAAAAAGCTTACCGAACAATCATAGATGATTGTAAAGTGATTTATCATCCGTAACGGGCTATATTTTTGTAAGAAATGACTTACGGATTGGGAGTCAACACTCAGTTGAAAACACCCCGCCTCCCCATTTTCCCGAAGATTGTAAAACCTGAGATATAAAAACTAAAAAAAGCTTAAATTCCCTAAAAATTACAGACACTCATTGGAATTATCTCTCTCTACATTTGTGCACCGTCCATCTCCATTTTAGATGTACACTTTTTTCTTAAATCAAAACTTTGAGTTTTCTCTCTCCCTTCATCCCGTAAACAAAAAAAGGCAAATATATCACAGCAAAATGAAAATTTTTGAGTTTATGTATGGAAACAATAACAAATGTAAGTAAAGAAAACTTATTCACACACCAAAAATTAACACAAAACTTTTGTTATCCAAGTTTGGGAAATTCCACTTGTTCAACCCTAATAGCTCGGAATTTTACAAGAAAGAGATTTGTTCCACACGTGTTTTAAAAATGGATATGCATGCTTGAAACATGTTAAAGATGCAAATGGCCTATGGATCCAAAGCTTTTAAAGAGAATAACATACGCTCATTAAATTATCTAGTGAACGTGCGGTGGGATATTTACCAGAGTCAAACAAGCCATTATTTTGCCCGTTTGCAAAAAGCTGACCTAACAATCATAGATGATTGTAAAGTGATTTTTCATTCGTAACGGGATGTATTATTGTAAGAAATGACTTACGGGTTGGGAGTCAACACTCAATTAAAAATCCCCCGCCTCCCCCTTTTCCCGACGATTGCAAAACCTGAGAACTAAAAACTGAAAAGACCTCACAATCCTGAAAAATCATAGACACTCTTTGGAATTATATCTCTCCACATTTGTGCATTGTGCATCTCCATTTTAGATGTACACTTTTTTATTAAATCAAAATTTCTAGTTTTTCGTTCTCCCTTCATGCCATAAACAAAAAAAAGGTAAATAGATCACAAAAAAAAATGTAAATTTTAGAGTTTATGTATGGGAAAAAATGTAAGTAATGAAAATTTATTCACACACCACAACTGAACACAAAATTTTGTTATCCAAGTTTGGGAAATTCCACTAGTTCAACCCTAATAGCTTGAAATTTAACAAAAAAGAGAACTCTTCTAGACGTGTTTTAAAATGGATATGCATGCTTGAAACATGTTAAAGTTGAAAATGACCTATGGATCCAAAGCTTTTAATGAGAATAACAAACACTCATTAAATTCAGAAGTGAACGTGCGGCGGGATATTTACCTAACAAGCCATTATTTTGTCCGTTTTCAAAAAGCTGACCTAACAATCATAGATGATTGTAATGTGATTTACCGTGAGTAACGGGCTATATTTTTGTAAGAAATGACATACGGAATGGGAGTCAACAGTCAGTTAAAAACACCACACCTCCTCGTTTTCCCGACGATTGCAAATCCTGAGATACAAAAACTAAAAAGATCTAAATTACAAACACTCATTGGAATTATCTCTCTCTTCATTTGTGCACTGTGCGTCTCCATTTTAGATGTACACTTTTTTCTTAAATCAAAACTTTGAGTTTTCGCTCTCCCTTGATCCCGTAAACAAAAAAAGGCAAATAGATCACAGCAAAATGAAAATTTTTGAGTTTATGTATGGTAAAATTTTAAAACAATAACAAATGTAAGTAAAGAAAATTTATTAACACACCAAAAATTAACACAAAACTTTTGTTATCCAAGTTTGGGAAATTCCACTAGTTCAGCCCTAATAGCTTGGAATTTTACAAGAAAGAGATTTGTTCCACACGTGTTTTAAAAATGGATATGCAAGCTTGAAACATGTTAAAGATGCAAATGACCTATGGATCCAAAGCTTTTAAAGAGAATAACAAACACTCATTAAATTATCAATGAACGTGCGGTGGGATATTTACCAGAATCAAACTAGCCATTATTTTGCCAGTTCACAAAAAGCTTACCGAACAATCATAGATGATTGTAAAGTGATTTATCATCCGTAACGGGCTATATTTTTGTAAGAAATGACTTACGGATTGGGAGTCAACACTCAGTTAAAAACACCCCGCCTCCCCCTTTTCCCGAAGATTGTAAAACCTGAGATATAAAAACTAAAAAGAGCTTAAATTCCCTAAAAATTACAGACACTCATTGGAATTATCACTCTCTTCATTTGTGCACTGTGCGTCTCCATTTTAGATGTACACTTTTTTCTTAAATCAAAACTTTGAGTTTTCACTCTCCCTTGATCCCGTAAACAAAAAAAGGCAAATAGATCACAGCAAAATGAAAATTTTTGAGTTTATGTATGGAAAAATTTTAAAACAATAACAAATGTAAGTTAAGAAAATTTATTCACACACCAAAAATTAACACAAAACTTTTGTTATCCAAGTTTGGGAAATTCCACTAGTCCAACCCTAATAGCTTGGAATTTTACAAGAAAGTGATTTGTTCCACACGTGTTTTAAAAATGGATATGCAAGCTTGAAACATGTTAAAGATGCAAATGACCTATGGATCCAAAGCTTTTAAAGAGAATAACAAACACTCATTAAATTATCAATGAACGTGCGGTGGGATATTTACCAGAATCAAACTAGCCATTATTTTGCCAGTTCACAAAAAGCTTACCGAACAATCATAGATGATTGTAAAGTGATTTATCATCCGTAACGGGCTATATTTTTGTAAGAAATGACTTACGGATTGGGAGTCAACACTCAGTTGAAAACACCCCGCCTCCCCATTTTCCCGAAGATTGTAAAACCTGAGATATAAAAACTAAAAAAAGCTTAAATTCCCTAAAAATTACAGACACTCATTGGAATTATCTCTCTCTACATTTGTGCACCGTCCATCTCCATTTTAGATGTACACTTTTTTCTTAAATCAAAACTTTGAGTTTTCTCTCTCCCTTCATCCCGTAAACAAAAAAAGGCAAATATATCACAGCAAAATGAAAATTTTTGAGTTTATGTATGGAAACAATAACAAATGTAAGTAAAGAAAACTTATTCACACACCAAAAATTAACACAAAACTTTTGTTATCCAAGTTTGGGAAATTCCACTTGTTCAACCCTAATAGCTCGGAATTTTACAAGAAAGAGATTTGTTCCACACGTGTTTTAAAAATGGATATGCATGCTTGAAACATGTTAAAGATGCAAATGGCCTATGGATCCAAAGCTTTTAAAGAGAATAACATACGCTCATTAAATTATCTAGTGAACGTGCGGTGGGATATTTACCAGAGTCAAACAAGCCATTATTTTGCCCGTTTGCAAAAAGCTGACCTAACAATCATAGATGATTGTAAAGTGATTTTTCATTCGTAACGGGATGTATTATTGTAAGAAATGACTTACGGGTTGGGAGTCAACACTCAATTAAAAATCCCCCGCCTCCCCCTTTTCCCGACGATTGCAAAACCTGAGAACTAAAAACTGAAAAGACCTCACAATCCTGAAAAATCATAGACACTCTTTGGAATTATATCTCTCCACATTTGTGCATTGTGCATCTCCATTTTAGATGTACACTTTTTTATTAAATCAAAATTTCTAGTTTTTCGTTCTCCCTTCATGCCATAAACAAAAAAAAGGTAAATAGATCACAAAAAAAAATGTAAATTTTAGAGTTTATGTATGGGAAAAAATGTAAGTAATGAAAATTTATTCACACACCACAACTGAACACAAAATTTTGTTATCCAAGTTTGGGAAATTCCACTAGTTCAACCCTAATAGCTTGAAATTTAACAAAAAAGAGAACTCTTCTAGACGTGTTTTAAAATGGATATGCATGCTTGAAACATGTTAAAGTTGAAAATGACCTATGGATCCAAAGCTTTTAATGAGAATAACAAACACTCATTAAATTCAGAAGTGAACGTGCGGCGGGATATTTACCTAACAAGCCATTATTTTGTCCGTTTTCAAAAAGCTGACCTAACAATCATAGATGATTGTAATGTGATTTACCGTGAGTAACGGGCTATATTTTTGTAAGAAATGACATACGGAATGGGAGTCAACAGTCAGTTAAAAACACCACACCTCCTCGTTTTCCCGACGATTGCAAATCCTGAGATACAAAAACTAAAAAGATCTAAATTACAAACACTCATTGGAATTATCTCTCTCTTCATTTGTGCACTGTGCGTCTCCATTTTAGATGTACACTTTTTTCTTAAATCAAAACTTTGAGTTTTCGCTCTCCCTTGATCCCGTAAACAAAAAAAGGCAAATAGATCACAGCAAAATGAAAATTTTTGAGTTTATGTATGGTAAAATTTTAAAACAATAACAAATGTAAGTAAAGAAAATTTATTAACACACCAAAAATTAACACAAAACTTTTGTTATCCAAGTTTGGGAAATTCCACTAGTTCAGCCCTAATAGCTTGGAATTTTACAAGAAAGAGATTTGTTCCACACGTGTTTTAAAAATGGATATGCAAGCTTGAAACATGTTAAAGATGCAAATGACCTATGGATCCAAAGCTTTTAAAGAGAATAACAAACACTCATTAAATTATCAATGAACGTGCGGTGGGATATTTACCAGAATCAAACTAGCCATTATTTTGCCAGTTCACAAAAAGCTTACCGAACAATCATAGATGATTGTAAAGTGATTTATCATCCGTAACGGGCTATATTTTTGTAAGAAATGACTTACGGATTGGGAGTCAACACTCAGTTAAAAACACCCCGCCTCCCCCTTTTCCCGAAGATTGTAAAACCTGAGATATAAAAACTAAAAAGAGCTTAAATTCCCTAAAAATTACAGACACTCATTGGAATTATCACTCTCTTCATTTGTGCACTGTGCGTCTCCATTTTAGATGTACACTTTTTTCTTAAATCAAAACTTTGAGTTTTCACTCTCCCTTGATCCCGTAAACAAAAAAAGGCAAATAGATCACAGCAAAATGAAAATTTTTGAGTTTATGTATGGAAAAATTTTAAAACAATAACAAATGTAAGTTAAGAAAATTTATTCACACACCAAAAATTAACACAAAACTTTTGTTATCCAAGTTTGGGAAATTCCACTAGTCCAACCCTAATAGCTTGGAATTTTACAAGAAAGTGATTTGTTCCACACGTGTTTTAAAAATGGATATGCAAGCTTGAAACATGTTAAAGATGCAAATGACCTATGGATCCAAAGCTTTTAAAGAGAATAACAAACACTCATTAAATTATCAATGAACGTGCGGTGGGATATTTACCAGAATCAAACTAGCCATTATTTTGCCAGTTCACAAAAAGCTTACCGAACAATCATAGATGATTGTAAAGTGATTTATCATCCGTAACGGGCTATATTTTTGTAAGAAATGACTTACGGATTGGGAGTCAACACTCAGTTGAAAACACCCCGCCTCCCCATTTTCCCGAAGATTGTAAAACCTGAGATATAAAAACTAAAAAAAGCTTAAATTCCCTAAAAATTACAGACACTCATTGGAATTATCTCTCTCTACATTTGTGCACCGTCCATCTCCATTTTAGATGTACACTTTTTTCTTAAATCAAAACTTTGAGTTTTCTCTCTCCCTTCATCCCGTAAACAAAAAAAGGCAAATATATCACAGCAAAATGAAAATTTTTGAGTTTATGTATGGAAACAATAACAAATGTAAGTAAAGAAAACTTATTCACACACCAAAAATTAACACAAAACTTTTGTTATCCAAGTTTGGGAAATTCCACTTGTTCAACCCTAATAGCTCGGAATTTTACAAGAAAGAGATTTGTTCCACACGTGTTTTAAAAATGGATATGCATGCTTGAAACATGTTAAAGATGCAAATGGCCTATGGATCCAAAGCTTTTAAAGAGAATAACATACGCTCATTAAATTATCTAGTGAACGTGCGGTGGGATATTTACCAGAGTCAAACAAGCCATTATTTTGCCCGTTTGCAAAAAGCTGACCTAACAATCATAGATGATTGTAAAGTGATTTTTCATTCGTAACGGGATGTATTATTGTAAGAAATGACTTACGGGTTGGGAGTCAACACTCAATTAAAAATCCCCCGCCTCCCCCTTTTCCCGACGATTGCAAAACCTGAGAACTAAAAACTGAAAAGACCTCACAATCCTGAAAAATCATAGACACTCTTTGGAATTATATCTCTCCACATTTGTGCATTGTGCATCTCCATTTTAGATGTACACTTTTTTATTAAATCAAAATTTCTAGTTTTTCGTTCTCCCTTCATGCCATAAACAAAAAAAAGGTAAATAGATCACAAAAAAAAATGTAAATTTTAGAGTTTATGTATGGGAAAAAATGTAAGTAATGAAAATTTATTCACACACCACAACTGAACACAAAATTTTGTTATCCAAGTTTGGGAAATTCCACTAGTTCAACCCTAATAGCTTGAAATTTAACAAAAAAGAGAACTCTTCTAGACGTGTTTTAAAATGGATATGCATGCTTGAAACATGTTAAAGTTGAAAATGACCTATGGATCCAAAGCTTTTAATGAGAATAACAAACACTCATTAAATTCAGAAGTGAACGTGCGGCGGGATATTTACCTAACAAGCCATTATTTTGTCCGTTTTCAAAAAGCTGACCTAACAATCATAGATGATTGTAATGTGATTTACCGTGAGTAACGGGCTATATTTTTGTAAGAAATGACATACGGAATGGGAGTCAACAGTCAGTTAAAAACACCACACCTCCTCGTTTTCCCGACGATTGCAAATCCTGAGATACAAAAACTAAAAAGATCTAAATTACAAACACTCATTGGAATTATCTCTCTCTTCATTTGTGCACTGTGCGTCTCCATTTTAGATGTACACTTTTTTCTTAAATCAAAACTTTGAGTTTTCGCTCTCCCTTGATCCCGTAAACAAAAAAAGGCAAATAGATCACAGCAAAATGAAAATTTTTGAGTTTATGTATGGTAAAATTTTAAAACAATAACAAATGTAAGTAAAGAAAATTTATTAACACACCAAAAATTAACACAAAACTTTTGTTATCCAAGTTTGGGAAATTCCACTAGTTCAGCCCTAATAGCTTGGAATTTTACAAGAAAGAGATTTGTTCCACACGTGTTTTAAAAATGGATATGCAAGCTTGAAACATGTTAAAGATGCAAATGACCTATGGATCCAAAGCTTTTAAAGAGAATAACAAACACTCATTAAATTATCAATGAACGTGCGGTGGGATATTTACCAGAATCAAACTAGCCATTATTTTGCCAGTTCACAAAAAGCTTACCGAACAATCATAGATGATTGTAAAGTGATTTATCATCCGTAACGGGCTATATTTTTGTAAGAAATGACTTACGGATTGGGAGTCAACACTCAGTTAAAAACACCCCGCCTCCCCCTTTTCCCGAAGATTGTAAAACCTGAGATATAAAAACTAAAAAGAGCTTAAATTCCCTAAAAATTACAGACACTCATTGGAATTATCACTCTCTTCATTTGTGCACTGTGCGTCTCCATTTTAGATGTACACTTTTTTCTTAAATCAAAACTTTGAGTTTTCACTCTCCCTTGATCCCGTAAACAAAAAAAGGCAAATAGATCACAGCAAAATGAAAATTTTTGAGTTTATGTATGGAAAAATTTTAAAACAATAACAAATGTAAGTTAAGAAAATTTATTCACACACCAAAAATTAACACAAAACTTTTGTTATCCAAGTTTGGGAAATTCCACTAGTCCAACCCTAATAGCTTGGAATTTTACAAGAAAGTGATTTGTTCCACACGTGTTTTAAAAATGGATATGCAAGCTTGAAACATGTTAAAGATGCAAATGACCTATGGATCCAAAGCTTTTAAAGAGAATAACAAACACTCATTAAATTATCAATGAACGTGCGGTGGGATATTTACCAGAATCAAACTAGCCATTATTTTGCCAGTTCACAAAAAGCTTACCGAACAATCATAGATGATTGTAAAGTGATTTATCATCCGTAACGGGCTATATTTTTGTAAGAAATGACTTACGGATTGGGAGTCAACACTCAGTTGAAAACACCCCGCCTCCCCATTTTCCCGAAGATTGTAAAACCTGAGATATAAAAACTAAAAAAAGCTTAAATTCCCTAAAAATTACAGACACTCATTGGAATTATCTCTCTCTACATTTGTGCACCGTCCATCTCCATTTTAGATGTACACTTTTTTCTTAAATCAAAACTTTGAGTTTTCTCTCTCCCTTCATCCCGTAAACAAAAAAAGGCAAATATATCACAGCAAAATGAAAATTTTTGAGTTTATGTATGGAAACAATAACAAATGTAAGTAAAGAAAACTTATTCACACACCAAAAATTAACACAAAACTTTTGTTATCCAAGTTTGGGAAATTCCACTTGTTCAACCCTAATAGCTCGGAATTTTACAAGAAAGAGATTTGTTCCACACGTGTTTTAAAAATGGATATGCATGCTTGAAACATGTTAAAGATGCAAATGGCCTATGGATCCAAAGCTTTTAAAGAGAATAACATACGCTCATTAAATTATCTAGTGAACGTGCGGTGGGATATTTACCAGAGTCAAACAAGCCATTATTTTGCCCGTTTGCAAAAAGCTGACCTAACAATCATAGATGATTGTAAAGTGATTTTTCATTCGTAACGGGATGTATTATTGTAAGAAATGACTTACGGGTTGGGAGTCAACACTCAATTAAAAATCCCCCGCCTCCCCCTTTTCCCGACGATTGCAAAACCTGAGAACTAAAAACTGAAAAGACCTCACAATCCTGAAAAATCATAGACACTCTTTGGAATTATATCTCTCCACATTTGTGCATTGTGCATCTCCATTTTAGATGTACACTTTTTTATTAAATCAAAATTTCTAGTTTTTCGTTCTCCCTTCATGCCATAAACAAAAAAAAGGTAAATAGATCACAAAAAAAAATGTAAATTTTAGAGTTTATGTATGGGAAAAAATGTAAGTAATGAAAATTTATTCACACACCACAACTGAACACAAAATTTTGTTATCCAAGTTTGGGAAATTCCACTAGTTCAACCCTAATAGCTTGAAATTTAACAAAAAAGAGAACTCTTCTAGACGTGTTTTAAAATGGATATGCATGCTTGAAACATGTTAAAGTTGAAAATGACCTATGGATCCAAAGCTTTTAATGAGAATAACAAACACTCATTAAATTCAGAAGTGAACGTGCGGCGGGATATTTACCTAACAAGCCATTATTTTGTCCGTTTTCAAAAAGCTGACCTAACAATCATAGATGATTGTAATGTGATTTACCGTGAGTAACGGGCTATATTTTTGTAAGAAATGACATACGGAATGGGAGTCAACAGTCAGTTAAAAACACCACACCTCCTCGTTTTCCCGACGATTGCAAATCCTGAGATACAAAAACTAAAAAGATCTAAATTACAAACACTCATTGGAATTATCTCTCTCTTCATTTGTGCACTGTGCGTCTCCATTTTAGATGTACACTTTTTTCTTAAATCAAAACTTTGAGTTTTCGCTCTCCCTTGATCCCGTAAACAAAAAAAGGCAAATAGATCACAGCAAAATGAAAATTTTTGAGTTTATGTATGGTAAAATTTTAAAACAATAACAAATGTAAGTAAAGAAAATTTATTAACACACCAAAAATTAACACAAAACTTTTGTTATCCAAGTTTGGGAAATTCCACTAGTTCAGCCCTAATAGCTTGGAATTTTACAAGAAAGAGATTTGTTCCACACGTGTTTTAAAAATGGATATGCAAGCTTGAAACATGTTAAAGATGCAAATGACCTATGGATCCAAAGCTTTTAAAGAGAATAACAAACACTCATTAAATTATCAATGAACGTGCGGTGGGATATTTACCAGAATCAAACTAGCCATTATTTTGCCAGTTCACAAAAAGCTTACCGAACAATCATAGATGATTGTAAAGTGATTTATCATCCGTAACGGGCTATATTTTTGTAAGAAATGACTTACGGATTGGGAGTCAACACTCAGTTAAAAACACCCCGCCTCCCCCTTTTCCCGAAGATTGTAAAACCTGAGATATAAAAACTAAAAAGAGCTTAAATTCCCTAAAAATTACAGACACTCATTGGAATTATCACTCTCTTCATTTGTGCACTGTGCGTCTCCATTTTAGATGTACACTTTTTTCTTAAATCAAAACTTTGAGTTTTCACTCTCCCTTGATCCCGTAAACAAAAAAAGGCAAATAGATCACAGCAAAATGAAAATTTTTGAGTTTATGTATGGAAAAATTTTAAAACAATAACAAATGTAAGTTAAGAAAATTTATTCACACACCAAAAATTAACACAAAACTTTTGTTATCCAAGTTTGGGAAATTCCACTAGTCCAACCCTAATAGCTTGGAATTTTACAAGAAAGTGATTTGTTCCACACGTGTTTTAAAAATGGATATGCAAGCTTGAAACATGTTAAAGATGCAAATGACCTATGGATCCAAAGCTTTTAAAGAGAATAACAAACACTCATTAAATTATCAATGAACGTGCGGTGGGATATTTACCAGAATCAAACTAGCCATTATTTTGCCAGTTCACAAAAAGCTTACCGAACAATCATAGATGATTGTAAAGTGATTTATCATCCGTAACGGGCTATATTTTTGTAAGAAATGACTTACGGATTGGGAGTCAACACTCAGTTGAAAACACCCCGCCTCCCCATTTTCCCGAAGATTGTAAAACCTGAGATATAAAAACTAAAAAAAGCTTAAATTCCCTAAAAATTACAGACACTCATTGGAATTATCTCTCTCTACATTTGTGCACCGTCCATCTCCATTTTAGATGTACACTTTTTTCTTAAATCAAAACTTTGAGTTTTCTCTCTCCCTTCATCCCGTAAACAAAAAAAGGCAAATATATCACAGCAAAATGAAAATTTTTGAGTTTATGTATGGAAACAATAACAAATGTAAGTAAAGAAAACTTATTCACACACCAAAAATTAACACAAAACTTTTGTTATCCAAGTTTGGGAAATTCCACTTGTTCAACCCTAATAGCTCGGAATTTTACAAGAAAGAGATTTGTTCCACACGTGTTTTAAAAATGGATATGCATGCTTGAAACATGTTAAAGATGCAAATGGCCTATGGATCCAAAGCTTTTAAAGAGAATAACATACGCTCATTAAATTATCTAGTGAACGTGCGGTGGGATATTTACCAGAGTCAAACAAGCCATTATTTTGCCCGTTTGCAAAAAGCTGACCTAACAATCATAGATGATTGTAAAGTGATTTTTCATTCGTAACGGGATGTATTATTGTAAGAAATGACTTACGGGTTGGGAGTCAACACTCAATTAAAAATCCCCCGCCTCCCCCTTTTCCCGACGATTGCAAAACCTGAGAACTAAAAACTGAAAAGACCTCACAATCCTGAAAAATCATAGACACTCTTTGGAATTATATCTCTCCACATTTGTGCATTGTGCATCTCCATTTTAGATGTACACTTTTTTATTAAATCAAAATTTCTAGTTTTTCGTTCTCCCTTCATGCCATAAACAAAAAAAAGGTAAATAGATCACAAAAAAAAATGTAAATTTTAGAGTTTATGTATGGGAAAAAATGTAAGTAATGAAAATTTATTCACACACCACAACTGAACACAAAATTTTGTTATCCAAGTTTGGGAAATTCCACTAGTTCAACCCTAATAGCTTGAAATTTAACAAAAAAGAGAACTCTTCTAGACGTGTTTTAAAATGGATATGCATGCTTGAAACATGTTAAAGTTGAAAATGACCTATGGATCCAAAGCTTTTAATGAGAATAACAAACACTCATTAAATTCAGAAGTGAACGTGCGGCGGGATATTTACCTAACAAGCCATTATTTTGTCCGTTTTCAAAAAGCTGACCTAACAATCATAGATGATTGTAATGTGATTTACCGTGAGTAACGGGCTATATTTTTGTAAGAAATGACATACGGAATGGGAGTCAACAGTCAGTTAAAAACACCACACCTCCTCGTTTTCCCGACGATTGCAAATCCTGAGATACAAAAACTAAAAAGATCTAAATTACAAACACTCATTGGAATTATCTCTCTCTTCATTTGTGCACTGTGCGTCTCCATTTTAGATGTACACTTTTTTCTTAAATCAAAACTTTGAGTTTTCGCTCTCCCTTGATCCCGTAAACAAAAAAAGGCAAATAGATCACAGCAAAATGAAAATTTTTGAGTTTATGTATGGTAAAATTTTAAAACAATAACAAATGTAAGTAAAGAAAATTTATTAACACACCAAAAATTAACACAAAACTTTTGTTATCCAAGTTTGGGAAATTCCACTAGTTCAGCCCTAATAGCTTGGAATTTTACAAGAAAGAGATTTGTTCCACACGTGTTTTAAAAATGGATATGCAAGCTTGAAACATGTTAAAGATGCAAATGACCTATGGATCCAAAGCTTTTAAAGAGAATAACAAACACTCATTAAATTATCAATGAACGTGCGGTGGGATATTTACCAGAATCAAACTAGCCATTATTTTGCCAGTTCACAAAAAGCTTACCGAACAATCATAGATGATTGTAAAGTGATTTATCATCCGTAACGGGCTATATTTTTGTAAGAAATGACTTACGGATTGGGAGTCAACACTCAGTTAAAAACACCCCGCCTCCCCCTTTTCCCGAAGATTGTAAAACCTGAGATATAAAAACTAAAAAGAGCTTAAATTCCCTAAAAATTACAGACACTCATTGGAATTATCACTCTCTTCATTTGTGCACTGTGCGTCTCCATTTTAGATGTACACTTTTTTCTTAAATCAAAACTTTGAGTTTTCACTCTCCCTTGATCCCGTAAACAAAAAAAGGCAAATAGATCACAGCAAAATGAAAATTTTTGAGTTTATGTATGGAAAAATTTTAAAACAATAACAAATGTAAGTTAAGAAAATTTATTCACACACCAAAAATTAACACAAAACTTTTGTTATCCAAGTTTGGGAAATTCCACTAGTCCAACCCTAATAGCTTGGAATTTTACAAGAAAGTGATTTGTTCCACACGTGTTTTAAAAATGGATATGCAAGCTTGAAACATGTTAAAGATGCAAATGACCTATGGATCCAAAGCTTTTAAAGAGAATAACAAACACTCATTAAATTATCAATGAACGTGCGGTGGGATATTTACCAGAATCAAACTAGCCATTATTTTGCCAGTTCACAAAAAGCTTACCGAACAATCATAGATGATTGTAAAGTGATTTATCATCCGTAACGGGCTATATTTTTGTAAGAAATGACTTACGGATTGGGAGTCAACACTCAGTTGAAAACACCCCGCCTCCCCATTTTCCCGAAGATTGTAAAACCTGAGATATAAAAACTAAAAAAAGCTTAAATTCCCTAAAAATTACAGACACTCATTGGAATTATCTCTCTCTACATTTGTGCACCGTCCATCTCCATTTTAGATGTACACTTTTTTCTTAAATCAAAACTTTGAGTTTTCTCTCTCCCTTCATCCCGTAAACAAAAAAAGGCAAATATATCACAGCAAAATGAAAATTTTTGAGTTTATGTATGGAAACAATAACAAATGTAAGTAAAGAAAACTTATTCACACACCAAAAATTAACACAAAACTTTTGTTATCCAAGTTTGGGAAATTCCACTTGTTCAACCCTAATAGCTCAGAATTTTACAAGAAAGAGATTTGTTCCACACGTGTTTTAAAAATGGATATGCATGCTTGAAACATGTTAAAGATGCAAATGGCCTATGGATCCAAAGCTTTTAAAGAGAATAACATACGCTCATTAAATTATCTAGTGAACGTGCGGTGGGATATTTACCAGAGTCAAACAAGCCATTATTTTGCCCGTTTGCAAAAAGCTGACCTAACAATCATAGATGATTGTAAAGTGATTTTTCATTCGTAACGGGATGTATTATTGTAAGAAATGACTTACGGGTTGGGAGTCAACACTCAATTAAAAATCCCCCGCCTCCCCCTTTTCCCGACGATTGCAAAACCTGAGAACTAAAAACTGAAAAGACCTCACAATCCTGAAAAATCATAGACACTCTTTGGAATTATATCTCTCCACATTTGTGCATTGTGCATCTCCATTTTAGATGTACACTTTTTTATTAAATCAAAATTTCTAGTTTTTCGTTCTCCCTTCATGCCATAAACAAAAAAAAGGTAAATAGATCACAAAAAAAAATGTAAATTTTAGAGTTTATGTATGGGAAAAAATGTAAGTAATGAAAATTTATTCACACACCACAACTGAACACAAAATTTTGTTATCCAAGTTTGGGAAATTCCACTAGTTCAACCCTAATAGCTTGAAATTTAACAAAAAAGAGAACTCTTCTAGACGTGTTTTAAAATGGATATGCATGCTTGAAACATGTTAAAGTTGAAAATGACCTATGGATCCAAAGCTTTTAATGAGAATAACAAACACTCATTAAATTCAGAAGTGAACGTGCGGCGGGATATTTACCTAACAAGCCATTATTTTGTCCGTTTTCAAAAAGCTGACCTAACAATCATAGATGATTGTAATGTGATTTACCGTGAGTAACGGGCTATATTTTTGTAAGAAATGACATACGGAATGGGAGTCAACAGTCAGTTAAAAACACCACACCTCCTCGTTTTCCCGACGATTGCAAATCCTGAGATACAAAAACTAAAAAGATCTAAATTACAAACACTCATTGGAATTATCTCTCTCTTCATTTGTGCACTGTGCGTCTCCATTTTAGATGTACACTTTTTTCTTAAATCAAAACTTTGAGTTTTCGCTCTCCCTTGATCCCGTAAACAAAAAAAGGCAAATAGATCACAGCAAAATGAAAATTTTTGAGTTTATGTATGGTAAAATTTTAAAACAATAACAAATGTAAGTAAAGAAAATTTATTAACACACCAAAAATTAACACAAAACTTTTGTTATCCAAGTTTGGGAAATTCCACTAGTTCAGCCCTAATAGCTTGGAATTTTACAAGAAAGAGATTTGTTCCACACGTGTTTTAAAAATGGATATGCAAGCTTGAAACATGTTAAAGATGCAAATGACCTATGGATCCAAAGCTTTTAAAGAGAATAACAAACACTCATTAAATTATCAATGAACGTGCGGTGGGATATTTACCAGAATCAAACTAGCCATTATTTTGCCAGTTCACAAAAAGCTTACCGAACAATCATAGATGATTGTAAAGTGATTTATCATCCGTAACGGGCTATATTTTTGTAAGAAATGACTTACGGATTGGGAGTCAACACTCAGTTAAAAACACCCCGCCTCCCCCTTTTCCCGAAGATTGTAAAACCTGAGATATAAAAACTAAAAAGAGCTTAAATTCCCTAAAAATTACAGACACTCATTGGAATTATCACTCTCTTCATTTGTGCACTGTGCGTCTCCATTTTAGATGTACACTTTTTTCTTAAATCAAAACTTTGAGTTTTCACTCTCCCTTGATCCCGTAAACAAAAAAAGGCAAATAGATCACAGCAAAATGAAAATTTTTGAGTTTATGTATGGAAAAATTTTAAAACAATAACAAATGTAAGTTAAGAAAATTTATTCACACACCAAAAATTAACACAAAACTTTTGTTATCCAAGTTTGGGAAATTCCACTAGTCCAACCCTAATAGCTTGGAATTTTACAAGAAAGTGATTTGTTCCACACGTGTTTTAAAAATGGATATGCAAGCTTGAAACATGTTAAAGATGCAAATGACCTATGGATCCAAAGCTTTTAAAGAGAATAACAAACACTCATTAAATTATCAATGAACGTGCGGTGGGATATTTACCAGAATCAAACTAGCCATTATTTTGCCAGTTCACAAAAAGCTTACCGAACAATCATAGATGATTGTAAAGTGATTTATCATCCGTAACGGGCTATATTTTTGTAAGAAATGACTTACGGATTGGGAGTCAACACTCAGTTGAAAACACCCCGCCTCCCCATTTTCCCGAAGATTGTAAAACCTGAGATATAAAAACTAAAAAAAGCTTAAATTCCCTAAAAATTACAGACACTCATTGGAATTATCTCTCTCTACATTTGTGCACCGTCCATCTCCATTTTAGATGTACACTTTTTTCTTAAATCAAAACTTTGAGTTTTCTCTCTCCCTTCATCCCGTAAACAAAAAAAGGCAAATATATCACAGCAAAATGAAAATTTTTGAGTTTATGTATGGAAACAATAACAAATGTAAGTAAAGAAAACTTATTCACACACCAAAAATTAACACAAAACTTTTGTTATCCAAGTTTGGGAAATTCCACTTGTTCAACCCTAATAGCTCGGAATTTTACAAGAAAGAGATTTGTTCCACACGTGTTTTAAAAATGGATATGCATGCTTGAAACATGTTAAAGATGCAAATGGCCTATGGATCCAAAGCTTTTAAAGAGAATAACATACGCTCATTAAATTATCTAGTGAACGTGCGGTGGGATATTTACCAGAGTCAAACAAGCCATTATTTTGCCCGTTTGCAAAAAGCTGACCTAACAATCATAGATGATTGTAAAGTGATTTTTCATTCGTAACGGGATGTATTATTGTAAGAAATGACTTACGGGTTGGGAGTCAACACTCAATTAAAAATCCCCCGCCTCCCCCTTTTCCCGACGATTGCAAAACCTGAGAACTAAAAACTGAAAAGACCTCACAATCCTGAAAAATCATAGACACTCTTTGGAATTATATCTCTCCACATTTGTGCATTGTGCATCTCCATTTTAGATGTACACTTTTTTATTAAATCAAAATTTCTAGTTTTTCGTTCTCCCTTCATGCCATAAACAAAAAAAAGGTAAATAGATCACAAAAAAAAATGTAAATTTTAGAGTTTATGTATGGGAAAAAATGTAAGTAATGAAAATTTATTCACACACCACAACTGAACACAAAATTTTGTTATCCAAGTTTGGGAAATTCCACTAGTTCAACCCTAATAGCTTGAAATTTAACAAAAAAGAGAACTCTTCTAGACGTGTTTTAAAATGGATATGCATGCTTGAAACATGTTAAAGTTGAAAATGACCTATGGATCCAAAGCTTTTAATGAGAATAACAAACACTCATTAAATTCAGAAGTGAACGTGCGGCGGGATATTTACCTAACAAGCCATTATTTTGTCCGTTTTCAAAAAGCTGACCTAACAATCATAGATGATTGTAATGTGATTTACCGTGAGTAACGGGCTATATTTTTGTAAGAAATGACATACGGAATGGGAGTCAACAGTCAGTTAAAAACACCACACCTCCTCGTTTTCCCGACGATTGCAAATCCTGAGATACAAAAACTAAAAAGATCTAAATTACAAACACTCATTGGAATTATCTCTCTCTTCATTTGTGCACTGTGCGTCTCCATTTTAGATGTACACTTTTTTCTTAAATCAAAACTTTGAGTTTTCGCTCTCCCTTGATCCCGTAAACAAAAAAAGGCAAATAGATCACAGCAAAATGAAAATTTTTGAGTTTATGTATGGTAAAATTTTAAAACAATAACAAATGTAAGTAAAGAAAATTTATTAACACACCAAAAATTAACACAAAACTTTTGTTATCCAAGTTTGGGAAATTCCACTAGTTCAGCCCTAATAGCTTGGAATTTTACAAGAAAGAGATTTGTTCCACACGTGTTTTAAAAATGGATATGCAAGCTTGAAACATGTTAAAGATGCAAATGACCTATGGATCCAAAGCTTTTAAAGAGAATAACAAACACTCATTAAATTATCAATGAACGTGCGGTGGGATATTTACCAGAATCAAACTAGCCATTATTTTGCCAGTTCACAAAAAGCTTACCGAACAATCATAGATGATTGTAAAGTGATTTATCATCCGTAACGGGCTATATTTTTGTAAGAAATGACTTACGGATTGGGAGTCAACACTCAGTTAAAAACACCCCGCCTCCCCCTTTTCCCGAAGATTGTAAAACCTGAGATATAAAAACTAAAAAGAGCTTAAATTCCCTAAAAATTACAGACACTCATTGGAATTATCACTCTCTTCATTTGTGCACTGTGCGTCTCCATTTTAGATGTACACTTTTTTCTTAAATCAAAACTTTGAGTTTTCACTCTCCCTTGATCCCGTAAACAAAAAAAGGCAAATAGATCACAGCAAAATGAAAATTTTTGAGTTTATGTATGGAAAAATTTTAAAACAATAACAAATGTAAGTTAAGAAAATTTATTCACACACCAAAAATTAACACAAAACTTTTGTTATCCAAGTTTGGGAAATTCCACTAGTCCAACCCTAATAGCTTGGAATTTTACAAGAAAGTGATTTGTTCCACACGTGTTTTAAAAATGGATATGCAAGCTTGAAACATGTTAAAGATGCAAATGACCTATGGATCCAAAGCTTTTAAAGAGAATAACAAACACTCATTAAATTATCAATGAACGTGCGGTGGGATATTTACCAGAATCAAACTAGCCATTATTTTGCCAGTTCACAAAAAGCTTACCGAACAATCATAGATGATTGTAAAGTGATTTATCATCCGTAACGGGCTATATTTTTGTAAGAAATGACTTACGGATTGGGAGTCAACACTCAGTTGAAAACACCCCGCCTCCCCATTTTCCCGAAGATTGTAAAACCTGAGATATAAAAACTAAAAAAAGCTTAAATTCCCTAAAAATTACAGACACTCATTGGAATTATCTCTCTCTACATTTGTGCACCGTCCATCTCCATTTTAGATGTACACTTTTTTCTTAAATCAAAACTTTGAGTTTTCTCTCTCCCTTCATCCCGTAAACAAAAAAAGGCAAATATATCACAGCAAAATGAAAATTTTTGAGTTTATGTATGGAAACAATAACAAATGTAAGTAAAGAAAACTTATTCACACACCAAAAATTAACACAAAACTTTTGTTATCCAAGTTTGGGAAATTCCACTTGTTCAACCCTAATAGCTCGGAATTTTACAAGAAAGAGATTTGTTCCACACGTGTTTTAAAAATGGATATGCATGCTTGAAACATGTTAAAGATGCAAATGGCCTATGGATCCAAAGCTTTTAAAGAGAATAACATACGCTCATTAAATTATCTAGTGAACGTGCGGTGGGATATTTACCAGAGTCAAACAAGCCATTATTTTGCCCGTTTGCAAAAAGCTGACCTAACAATCATAGATGATTGTAAAGTGATTTTTCATTCGTAACGGGATGTATTATTGTAAGAAATGACTTACGGGTTGGGAGTCAACACTCAATTAAAAATCCCCCGCCTCCCCCTTTTCCCGACGATTGCAAAACCTGAGAACTAAAAACTGAAAAGACCTCACAATCCTGAAAAATCATAGACACTCTTTGGAATTATATCTCTCCACATTTGTGCATTGTGCATCTCCATTTTAGATGTACACTTTTTTATTAAATCAAAATTTCTAGTTTTTCGTTCTCCCTTCATGCCATAAACAAAAAAAAGGTAAATAGATCACAAAAAAAAATGTAAATTTTAGAGTTTATGTATGGGAAAAAATGTAAGTAATGAAAATTTATTCACACACCACAACTGAACACAAAATTTTGTTATCCAAGTTTGGGAAATTCCACTAGTTCAACCCTAATAGCTTGAAATTTAACAAAAAAGAGAACTCTTCTAGACGTGTTTTAAAATGGATATGCATGCTTGAAACATGTTAAAGTTGAAAATGACCTATGGATCCAAAGCTTTTAATGAGAATAACAAACACTCATTAAATTCAGAAGTGAACGTGCGGCGGGATATTTACCTAACAAGCCATTATTTTGTCCGTTTTCAAAAAGCTGACCTAACAATCATAGATGATTGTAATGTGATTTACCGTGAGTAACGGGCTATATTTTTGTAAGAAATGACATACGGAATGGGAGTCAACAGTCAGTTAAAAACACCACACCTCCTCGTTTTCCCGACGATTGCAAATCCTGAGATACAAAAACTAAAAAGATCTAAATTACAAACACTCATTGGAATTATCTCTCTCTTCATTTGTGCACTGTGCGTCTCCATTTTAGATGTACACTTTTTTCTTAAATCAAAACTTTGAGTTTTCGCTCTCCCTTGATCCCGTAAACAAAAAAAGGCAAATAGATCACAGCAAAATGAAAATTTTTGAGTTTATGTATGGTAAAATTTTAAAACAATAACAAATGTAAGTAAAGAAAATTTATTAACACACCAAAAATTAACACAAAACTTTTGTTATCCAAGTTTGGGAAATTCCACTAGTTCAGCCCTAATAGCTTGGAATTTTACAAGAAAGAGATTTGTTCCACACGTGTTTTAAAAATGGATATGCAAGCTTGAAACATGTTAAAGATGCAAATGACCTATGGATCCAAAGCTTTTAAAGAGAATAACAAACACTCATTAAATTATCAATGAACGTGCGGTGGGATATTTACCAGAATCAAACTAGCCATTATTTTGCCAGTTCACAAAAAGCTTACCGAACAATCATAGATGATTGTAAAGTGATTTATCATCCGTAACGGGCTATATTTTTGTAAGAAATGACTTACGGATTGGGAGTCAACACTCAGTTAAAAACACCCCGCCTCCCCCTTTTCCCGAAGATTGTAAAACCTGAGATATAAAAACTAAAAAGAGCTTAAATTCCCTAAAAATTACAGACACTCATTGGAATTATCACTCTCTTCATTTGTGCACTGTGCGTCTCCATTTTAGATGTACACTTTTTTCTTAAATCAAAACTTTGAGTTTTCACTCTCCCTTGATCCCGTAAACAAAAAAAGGCAAATAGATCACAGCAAAATGAAAATTTTTGAGTTTATGTATGGAAAAATTTTAAAACAATAACAAATGTAAGTTAAGAAAATTTATTCACACACCAAAAATTAACACAAAACTTTTGTTATCCAAGTTTGGGAAATTCCACTAGTCCAACCCTAATAGCTTGGAATTTTACAAGAAAGTGATTTGTTCCACACGTGTTTTAAAAATGGATATGCAAGCTTGAAACATGTTAAAGATGCAAATGACCTATGGATCCAAAGCTTTTAAAGAGAATAACAAACACTCATTAAATTATCAATGAACGTGCGGTGGGATATTTACCAGAATCAAACTAGCCATTATTTTGCCAGTTCACAAAAAGCTTACCGAACAATCATAGATGATTGTAAAGTGATTTATCATCCGTAACGGGCTATATTTTTGTAAGAAATGACTTACGGATTGGGAGTCAACACTCAGTTGAAAACACCCCGCCTCCCCATTTTCCCGAAGATTGTAAAACCTGAGATATAAAAACTAAAAAAAGCTTAAATTCCCTAAAAATTACAGACACTCATTGGAATTATCTCTCTCTACATTTGTGCACCGTCCATCTCCATTTTAGATGTACACTTTTTTCTTAAATCAAAACTTTGAGTTTTCTCTCTCCCTTCATCCCGTAAACAAAAAAAGGCAAATATATCACAGCAAAATGAAAATTTTTGAGTTTATGTATGGAAACAATAACAAATGTAAGTAAAGAAAACTTATTCACACACCAAAAATTAACACAAAACTTTTGTTATCCAAGTTTGGGAAATTCCACTTGTTCAACCCTAATAGCTCGGAATTTTACAAGAAAGAGATTTGTTCCACACGTGTTTTAAAAATGGATATGCATGCTTGAAACATGTTAAAGATGCAAATGGCCTATGGATCCAAAGCTTTTAAAGAGAATAACATACGCTCATTAAATTATCTAGTGAACGTGCGGTGGGATATTTACCAGAGTCAAACAAGCCATTATTTTGCCCGTTTGCAAAAAGCTGACCTAACAATCATAGATGATTGTAAAGTGATTTTTCATTCGTAACGGGATGTATTATTGTAAGAAATGACTTACGGGTTGGGAGTCAACACTCAATTAAAAATCCCCCGCCTCCCCCTTTTCCCGACGATTGCAAAACCTGAGAACTAAAAACTGAAAAGACCTCACAATCCTGAAAAATCATAGACACTCTTTGGAATTATATCTCTCCACATTTGTGCATTGTGCATCTCCATTTTAGATGTACACTTTTTTATTAAATCAAAATTTCTAGTTTTTCGTTCTCCCTTCATGCCATAAACAAAAAAAAGGTAAATAGATCACAAAAAAAAATGTAAATTTTAGAGTTTATGTATGGGAAAAAATGTAAGTAATGAAAATTTATTCACACACCACAACTGAACACAAAATTTTGTTATCCAAGTTTGGGAAATTCCACTAGTTCAACCCTAATAGCTTGAAATTTAACAAAAAAGAGAACTCTTCTAGACGTGTTTTAAAATGGATATGCATGCTTGAAACATGTTAAAGTTGAAAATGACCTATGGATCCAAAGCTTTTAATGAGAATAACAAACACTCATTAAATTCAGAAGTGAACGTGCGGCGGGATATTTACCTAACAAGCCATTATTTTGTCCGTTTTCAAAAAGCTGACCTAACAATCATAGATGATTGTAATGTGATTTACCGTGAGTAACGGGCTATATTTTTGTAAGAAATGACATACGGAATGGGAGTCAACAGTCAGTTAAAAACACCACACCTCCTCGTTTTCCCGACGATTGCAAATCCTGAGATACAAAAACTAAAAAGATCTAAATTACAAACACTCATTGGAATTATCTCTCTCTTCATTTGTGCACTGTGCGTCTCCATTTTAGATGTACACTTTTTTCTTAAATCAAAACTTTGAGTTTTCGCTCTCCCTTGATCCCGTAAACAAAAAAAGGCAAATAGATCACAGCAAAATGAAAATTTTTGAGTTTATGTATGGTAAAATTTTAAAACAATAACAAATGTAAGTAAAGAAAATTTATTAACACACCAAAAATTAACACAAAACTTTTGTTATCCAAGTTTGGGAAATTCCACTAGTTCAGCCCTAATAGCTTGGAATTTTACAAGAAAGAGATTTGTTCCACACGTGTTTTAAAAATGGATATGCAAGCTTGAAACATGTTAAAGATGCAAATGACCTATGGATCCAAAGCTTTTAAAGAGAATAACAAACACTCATTAAATTATCAATGAACGTGCGGTGGGATATTTACCAGAATCAAACTAGCCATTATTTTGCCAGTTCACAAAAAGCTTACCGAACAATCATAGATGATTGTAAAGTGATTTATCATCCGTAACGGGCTATATTTTTGTAAGAAATGACTTACGGATTGGGAGTCAACACTCAGTTAAAAACACCCCGCCTCCCCCTTTTCCCGAAGATTGTAAAACCTGAGATATAAAAACTAAAAAGAGCTTAAATTCCCTAAAAATTACAGACACTCATTGGAATTATCACTCTCTTCATTTGTGCACTGTGCGTCTCCATTTTAGATGTACACTTTTTTCTTAAATCAAAACTTTGAGTTTTCACTCTCCCTTGATCCCGTAAACAAAAAAAGGCAAATAGATCACAGCAAAATGAAAATTTTTGAGTTTATGTATGGAAAAATTTTAAAACAATAACAAATGTAAGTTAAGAAAATTTATTCACACACCAAAAATTAACACAAAACTTTTGTTATCCAAGTTTGGGAAATTCCACTAGTCCAACCCTAATAGCTTGGAATTTTACAAGAAAGTGATTTGTTCCACACGTGTTTTAAAAATGGATATGCAAGCTTGAAACATGTTAAAGATGCAAATGACCTATGGATCCAAAGCTTTTAAAGAGAATAACAAACACTCATTAAATTATCAATGAACGTGCGGTGGGATATTTACCAGAATCAAACTAGCCATTATTTTGCCAGTTCACAAAAAGCTTACCGAACAATCATAGATGATTGTAAAGTGATTTATCATCCGTAACGGGCTATATTTTTGTAAGAAATGACTTACGGATTGGGAGTCAACACTCAGTTGAAAACACCCCGCCTCCCCATTTTCCCGAAGATTGTAAAACCTGAGATATAAAAACTAAAAAAAGCTTAAATTCCCTAAAAATTACAGACACTCATTGGAATTATCTCTCTCTACATTTGTGCACCGTCCATCTCCATTTTAGATGTACACTTTTTTCTTAAATCAAAACTTTGAGTTTTCTCTCTCCCTTCATCCCGTAAACAAAAAAAGGCAAATATATCACAGCAAAATGAAAATTTTTGAGTTTATGTATGGAAACAATAACAAATGTAAGTAAAGAAAACTTATTCACACACCAAAAATTAACACAAAACTTTTGTTATCCAAG
The DNA here is from genome assembly GCF_029961685.1 of Aristolochia californica. NCBI lineage: Eukaryota > Viridiplantae > Streptophyta > Magnoliopsida > Piperales > Aristolochiaceae > Aristolochia > Aristolochia californica. The sequence goes on from NW_027182253.1 coordinate 82,048, forward strand.
TTTGGGAAATTCCACTTGTTCAACCCTAATAGCTCGGAATTTTACAAGAAAGAGATTTGTTCCACACGTGTTTTAAAAATGGATATGCATGCTTGAAACATGTTAAAGATGCAAATGGCCTATGGATCCAAAGCTTTTAAAGAGAATAACATACGCTCATTAAATTATCTAGTGAACGTGCGGTGGGATATTTACCAGAGTCAAACAAGCCATTATTTTGCCCGTTTGCAAAAAGCTGACCTAACAATCATAGATGATTGTAAAGTGATTTTTCATTCGTAACGGGATGTATTATTGTAAGAAATGACTTACGGGTTGGGAGTCAACACTCAATTAAAAATCCCCCGCCTCCCCCTTTTCCCGACGATTGCAAAACCTGAGAACTAAAAACTGAAAAGACCTCACAATCCTGAAAAATCATAGACACTCTTTGGAATTATATCTCTCCACATTTGTGCATTGTGCATCTCCATTTTAGATGTACACTTTTTTATTAAATCAAAATTTCTAGTTTTTCGTTCTCCCTTCATGCCATAAACAAAAAAAAGGTAAATAGATCACAAAAAAAAATGTAAATTTTAGAGTTTATGTATGGGAAAAAATGTAAGTAATGAAAATTTATTCACACACCACAACTGAACACAAAATTTTGTTATCCAAGTTTGGGAAATTCCACTAGTTCAACCCTAATAGCTTGAAATTTAACAAAAAAGAGAACTCTTCTAGACGTGTTTTAAAATGGATATGCATGCTTGAAACATGTTAAAGTTGAAAATGACCTATGGATCCAAAGCTTTTAATGAGAATAACAAACACTCATTAAATTCAGAAGTGAACGTGCGGCGGGATATTTACCTAACAAGCCATTATTTTGTCCGTTTTCAAAAAGCTGACCTAACAATCATAGATGATTGTAATGTGATTTACCGTGAGTAACGGGCTATATTTTTGTAAGAAATGACATACGGAATGGGAGTCAACAGTCAGTTAAAAACACCACACCTCCTCGTTTTCCCGACGATTGCAAATCCTGAGATACAAAAACTAAAAAGATCTAAATTACAAACACTCATTGGAATTATCTCTCTCTTCATTTGTGCACTGTGCGTCTCCATTTTAGATGTACACTTTTTTCTTAAATCAAAACTTTGAGTTTTCGCTCTCCCTTGATCCCGTAAACAAAAAAAGGCAAATAGATCACAGCAAAATGAAAATTTTTGAGTTTATGTATGGTAAAATTTTAAAACAATAACAAATGTAAGTAAAGAAAATTTATTAACACACCAAAAATTAACACAAAACTTTTGTTATCCAAGTTTGGGAAATTCCACTAGTTCAGCCCTAATAGCTTGGAATTTTACAAGAAAGAGATTTGTTCCACACGTGTTTTAAAAATGGATATGCAAGCTTGAAACATGTTAAAGATGCAAATGACCTATGGATCCAAAGCTTTTAAAGAGAATAACAAACACTCATTAAATTATCAATGAACGTGCGGTGGGATATTTACCAGAATCAAACTAGCCATTATTTTGCCAGTTCACAAAAAGCTTACCGAACAATCATAGATGATTGTAAAGTGATTTATCATCCGTAACGGGCTATATTTTTGTAAGAAATGACTTACGGATTGGGAGTCAACACTCAGTTGAAAACACCCCGCCTCCCCATTTTCCCGAAGATTGTAAAACCTGAGATATAAAAACTAAAAAAAGCTTAAATTCCCTAAAAATTACAGACACTCATTGGAATTATCTCTCTCTACATTTGTGCACCGTCCATCTCCATTTTAGATGTACACTTTTTTCTTAAATCAAAACTTTGAGTTTTCTCTCTCCCTTCATCCCGTAAACAAAAAAAGGCAAATATATCACAGCAAAATGAAAATTTTTGAGTTTATGTATGGAAACAATAACAAATGTAAGTAAAGAAAACTTATTCACACACCAAAAATTAACACAAAACTTTTGTTATCCAAGTTTGGGAAATTCCACTTGTTCAACCCTAATAGCTCGGAATTTTACAAGAAAGAGATTTGTTCCACACGTGTTTTAAAAATGGATATGCATGCTTGAAACATGTTAAAGATGCAAATGGCCTATGGATCCAAAGCTTTTAAAGAGAATAACATACGCTCATTAAATTATCTAGTGAACGTGCGGTGGGATATTTACCAGAGTCAAACAAGCCATTATTTTGCCCGTTTGCAAAAAGCTGACCTAACAATCATAGATGATTGTAAAGTGATTTTTCATTCGTAACGGGATGTATTATTGTAAGAAATGACTTACGGGTTGGGAGTCAACACTCAATTAAAAATCCCCCGCCTCCCCCTTTTCCCGACGATTGCAAAACCTGAGAACTAAAAACTGAAAAGACCTCACAATCCTGAAAAATCATAGACACTCTTTGGAATTATATCTCTCCACATTTGTGCATTGTGCATCTCCATTTTAGATGTACACTTTTTTATTAAATCAAAATTTCTAGTTTTTCGTTCTCCCTTCATGCCATAAACAAAAAAAAGGTAAATAGATCACAAAAAAAAATGTAAATTTTAGAGTTTATGTATGGGAAAAAATGTAAGTAATGAAAATTTATTCACACACCACAACTGAACACAAAATTTTGTTATCCAAGTTTGGGAAATTCCACTAGTTCAACCCTAATAGCTTGAAATTTAACAAAAAAGAGAACTCTTCTAGACGTGTTTTAAAATGGATATGCATGCTTGAAACATGTTAAAGTTGAAAATGACCTATGGATCCAAAGCTTTTAATGAGAATAACAAACACTCATTAAATTCAGAAGTGAACGTGCGGCGGGATATTTACCTAACAAGCCATTATTTTGTCCGTTTTCAAAAAGCTGACCTAACAATCATAGATGATTGTAATGTGATTTACCGTGAGTAACGGGCTATATTTTTGTAAGAAATGACATACGGAATGGGAGTCAACAGTCAGTTAAAAACACCACACCTCCTCGTTTTCCCGACGATTGCAAATCCTGAGATACAAAAACTAAAAAGATCTAAATTACAAACACTCATTGGAATTATCTCTCTCTTCATTTGTGCACTGTGCGTCTCCATTTTAGATGTACACTTTTTTCTTAAATCAAAACTTTGAGTTTTCGCTCTCCCTTGATCCCGTAAACAAAAAAAGGCAAATAGATCACAGCAAAATGAAAATTTTTGAGTTTATGTATGGTAAAATTTTAAAACAATAACAAATGTAAGTAAAGAAAATTTATTAACACACCAAAAATTAACACAAAACTTTTGTTATCCAAGTTTGGGAAATTCCACTAGTTCAGCCCTAATAGCTTGGAATTTTACAAGAAAGAGATTTGTTCCACACGTGTTTTAAAAATGGATATGCAAGCTTGAAACATGTTAAAGATGCAAATGACCTATGGATCCAAAGCTTTTAAAGAGAATAACAAACACTCATTAAATTATCAATGAACGTGCGGTGGGATATTTACCAGAATCAAACTAGCCATTATTTTGCCAGTTCACAAAAAGCTTACCGAACAATCATAGATGATTGTAAAGTGATTTATCATCCGTAACGGGCTATATTTTTGTAAGAAATGACTTACGGATTGGGAGTCAACACTCAGTTAAAAACACCCCGCCTCCCCCTTTTCCCGAAGATTGTAAAACCTGAGATATAAAAACTAAAAAGAGCTTAAATTCCCTAAAAATTACAGACACTCATTGGAATTATCACTCTCTTCATTTGTGCACTGTGCGTCTCCATTTTAGATGTACACTTTTTTCTTAAATCAAAACTTTGAGTTTTCACTCTCCCTTGATCCCGTAAACAAAAAAAGGCAAATAGATCACAGCAAAATGAAAATTTTTGAGTTTATGTATGGAAAAATTTTAAAACAATAACAAATGTAAGTTAAGAAAATTTATTCACACACCAAAAATTAACACAAAACTTTTGTTATCCAAGTTTGGGAAATTCCACTAGTCCAACCCTAATAGCTTGGAATTTTACAAGAAAGTGATTTGTTCCACACGTGTTTTAAAAATGGATATGCAAGCTTGAAACATGTTAAAGATGCAAATGACCTATGGATCCAAAGCTTTTAAAGAGAATAACAAACACTCATTAAATTATCAATGAACGTGCGGTGGGATATTTACCAGAATCAAACTAGCCATTATTTTGCCAGTTCACAAAAAGCTTACCGAACAATCATAGATGATTGTAAAGTGATTTATCATCCGTAACGGGCTATATTTTTGTAAGAAATGACTTACGGATTGGGAGTCAACACTCAGTTGAAAACACCCCGCCTCCCCATTTTCCCGAAGATTGTAAAACCTGAGATATAAAAACTAAAAAAAGCTTAAATTCCCTAAAAATTACAGACACTCATTGGAATTATCTCTCTCTACATTTGTGCACCGTCCATCTCCATTTTAGATGTACACTTTTTTCTTAAATCAAAACTTTGAGTTTTCTCTCTCCCTTCATCCCGTAAACAAAAAAAGGCAAATATATCACAGCAAAATGAAAATTTTTGAGTTTATGTATGGAAACAATAACAAATGTAAGTAAAGAAAACTTATTCACACACCAAAAATTAACACAAAACTTTTGTTATCCAAGTTTGGGAAATTCCACTTGTTCAACCCTAATAGCTCGGAATTTTACAAGAAAGAGATTTGTTCCACACGTGTTTTAAAAATGGATATGCATGCTTGAAACATGTTAAAGATGCAAATGGCCTATGGATCCAAAGCTTTTAAAGAGAATAACATACGCTCATTAAATTATCTAGTGAACGTGCGGTGGGATATTTACCAGAGTCAAACAAGCCATTATTTTGCCCGTTTGCAAAAAGCTGACCTAACAATCATAGATGATTGTAAAGTGATTTTTCATTCGTAACGGGATGTATTATTGTAAGAAATGACTTACGGGTTGGGAGTCAACACTCAATTAAAAATCCCCCGCCTCCCCCTTTTCCCGACGATTGCAAAACCTGAGAACTAAAAACTGAAAAGACCTCACAATCCTGAAAAATCATAGACACTCTTTGGAATTATATCTCTCCACATTTGTGCATTGTGCATCTCCATTTTAGATGTACACTTTTTTATTAAATCAAAATTTCTAGTTTTTCGTTCTCCCTTCATGCCATAAACAAAAAAAAGGTAAATAGATCACAAAAAAAAATGTAAATTTTAGAGTTTATGTATGGGAAAAAATGTAAGTAATGAAAATTTATTCACACACCACAACTGAACACAAAATTTTGTTATCCAAGTTTGGGAAATTCCACTAGTTCAACCCTAATAGCTTGAAATTTAACAAAAAAGAGAACTCTTCTAGACGTGTTTTAAAATGGATATGCATGCTTGAAACATGTTAAAGTTGAAAATGACCTATGGATCCAAAGCTTTTAATGAGAATAACAAACACTCATTAAATTCAGAAGTGAACGTGCGGCGGGATATTTACCTAACAAGCCATTATTTTGTCCGTTTTCAAAAAGCTGACCTAACAATCATAGATGATTGTAATGTGATTTACCGTGAGTAACGGGCTATATTTTTGTAAGAAATGACATACGGAATGGGAGTCAACAGTCAGTTAAAAACACCACACCTCCTCGTTTTCCCGACGATTGCAAATCCTGAGATACAAAAACTAAAAAGATCTAAATTACAAACACTCATTGGAATTATCTCTCTCTTCATTTGTGCACTGTGCGTCTCCATTTTAGATGTACACTTTTTTCTTAAATCAAAACTTTGAGTTTTCGCTCTCCCTTGATCCCGTAAACAAAAAAAGGCAAATAGATCACAGCAAAATGAAAATTTTTGAGTTTATGTATGGTAAAATTTTAAAACAATAACAAATGTAAGTAAAGAAAATTTATTAACACACCAAAAATTAACACAAAACTTTTGTTATCCAAGTTTGGGAAATTCCACTAGTTCAGCCCTAATAGCTTGGAATTTTACAAGAAAGAGATTTGTTCCACACGTGTTTTAAAAATGGATATGCAAGCTTGAAACATGTTAAAGATGCAAATGACCTATGGATCCAAAGCTTTTAAAGAGAATAACAAACACTCATTAAATTATCAATGAACGTGCGGTGGGATATTTACCAGAATCAAACTAGCCATTATTTTGCCAGTTCACAAAAAGCTTACCGAACAATCATAGATGATTGTAAAGTGATTTATCATCCGTAACGGGCTATATTTTTGTAAGAAATGACTTACGGATTGGGAGTCAACACTCAGTTAAAAACACCCCGCCTCCCCCTTTTCCCGAAGATTGTAAAACCTGAGATATAAAAACTAAAAAGAGCTTAAATTCCCTAAAAATTACAGACACTCATTGGAATTATCACTCTCTTCATTTGTGCACTGTGCGTCTCCATTTTAGATGTACACTTTTTTCTTAAATCAAAACTTTGAGTTTTCACTCTCCCTTGATCCCGTAAACAAAAAAAGGCAAATAGATCACAGCAAAATGAAAATTTTTGAGTTTATGTATGGAAAAATTTTAAAACAATAACAAATGTAAGTTAAGAAAATTTATTCACACACCAAAAATTAACACAAAACTTTTGTTATCCAAGTTTGGGAAATTCCACTAGTCCAACCCTAATAGCTTGGAATTTTACAAGAAAGTGATTTGTTCCACACGTGTTTTAAAAATGGATATGCAAGCTTGAAACATGTTAAAGATGCAAATGACCTATGGATCCAAAGCTTTTAAAGAGAATAACAAACACTCATTAAATTATCAATGAACGTGCGGTGGGATATTTACCAGAATCAAACTAGCCATTATTTTGCCAGTTCACAAAAAGCTTACCGAACAATCATAGATGATTGTAAAGTGATTTATCATCCGTAACGGGCTATATTTTTGTAAGAAATGACTTACGGATTGGGAGTCAACACTCAGTTGAAAACACCCCGCCTCCCCATTTTCCCGAAGATTGTAAAACCTGAGATATAAAAACTAAAAAAAGCTTAAATTCCCTAAAAATTACAGACACTCATTGGAATTATCTCTCTCTACATTTGTGCACCGTCCATCTCCATTTTAGATGTACACTTTTTTCTTAAATCAAAACTTTGAGTTTTCTCTCTCCCTTCATCCCGTAAACAAAAAAAGGCAAATATATCACAGCAAAATGAAAATTTTTGAGTTTATGTATGGAAACAATAACAAATGTAAGTAAAGAAAACTTATTCACACACCAAAAATTAACACAAAACTTTTGTTATCCAAGTTTGGGAAATTCCACTTGTTCAACCCTAATAGCTCGGAATTTTACAAGAAAGAGATTTGTTCCACACGTGTTTTAAAAATGGATATGCAAGCTTGAAACATGTTAAAGATGCAAATGGCCTATGGATCCAAAGCTTTTAAAGAGAATAACATACGCTCATTAAATTATCTAGTGAACGTGCGGTGGGATATTTACCAGAGTCAAACAAGCCATTATTTTGCCCGTTTGCAAAAAGCTGACCTAACAATCATAGATGATTGTAAAGTGATTTTTCATTCGTAACGGGATGTATTATTGTAAGAAATGACTTACGGGTTGGGAGTCAACACTCAATTAAAAATCCCCCGCCTCCCCCTTTTCCCGACGATTGCAAAACCTGAGAACTAAAAACTGAAAAGACCTCACAATCCTGAAAAATCATAGACACTCTTTGGAATTATATCTCTCCACATTTGTGCATTGTGCATCTCCATTTTAGATGTACACTTTTTTATTAAATCAAAATTTCTAGTTTTTCGTTCTCCCTTCATGCCATAAACAAAAAAAAGGTAAATAGATCACAAAAAAAAATGTAAATTTTAGAGTTTATGTATGGGAAAAAATGTAAGTAATGAAAATTTATTCACACACCACAACTGAACACAAAATTTTGTTATCCAAGTTTGGGAAATTCCACTAGTTCAACCCTAATAGCTTGAAATTTAACAAAAAAGAGAACTCTTCTAGACGTGTTTTAAAATGGATATGCATGCTTGAAACATGTTAAAGTTGAAAATGACCTATGGATCCAAAGCTTTTAATGAGAATAACAAACACTCATTAAATTCAGAAGTGAACGTGCGGCGGGATATTTACCTAACAAGCCATTATTTTGTCCGTTTTCAAAAAGCTGACCTAACAATCATAGATGATTGTAATGTGATTTACCGTGAGTAACGGGCTATATTTTTGTAAGAAATGACATACGGAATGGGAGTCAACAGTCAGTTAAAAACACCACACCTCCTCGTTTTCCCGACGATTGCAAATCCTGAGATACAAAAACTAAAAAGATCTAAATTACAAACACTCATTGGAATTATCTCTCTCTTCATTTGTGCACTGTGCGTCTCCATTTTAGATGTACACTTTTTTCTTAAATCAAAACTTTGAGTTTTCGCTCTCCCTTGATCCCGTAAACAAAAAAAGGCAAATAGATCACAGCAAAATGAAAATTTTTGAGTTTATGTATGGTAAAATTTTAAAACAATAACAAATGTAAGTAAAGAAAATTTATTAACACACCAAAAATTAACACAAAACTTTTGTTATCCAAGTTTGGGAAATTCCACTAGTTCAGCCCTAATAGCTTGGAATTTTACAAGAAAGAGATTTGTTCCACACGTGTTTTAAAAATGGATATGCAAGCTTGAAACATGTTAAAGATGCAAATGACCTATGGATCCAAAGCTTTTAAAGAGAATAACAAACACTCATTAAATTATCAATGAACGTGCGGTGGGATATTTACCAGAATCAAACTAGCCATTATTTTGCCAGTTCACAAAAAGCTTACCGAACAATCATAGATGATTGTAAAGTGATTTATCATCCGTAACGGGCTATATTTTTGTAAGAAATGACTTACGGATTGGGAGTCAACACTCAGTTAAAAACACCCCGCCTCCCCCTTTTCCCGAAGATTGTAAAACCTGAGATATAAAAACTAAAAAGAGCTTAAATTCCCTAAAAATTACAGACACTCATTGGAATTATCACTCTCTTCATTTGTGCACTGTGCGTCTCCATTTTAGATGTACACTTTTTTCTTAAATCAAAACTTTGAGTTTTCACTCTCCCTTGATCCCGTAAACAAAAAAAGGCAAATAGATCACAGCAAAATGAAAATTTTTGAGTTTATGTATGGAAAAATTTTAAAACAATAACAAATGTAAGTTAAGAAAATTTATTCACACACCAAAAATTAACACAAAACTTTTGTTATCCAAGTTTGGGAAATTCCACTAGTCCAACCCTAATAGCTTGGAATTTTACAAGAAAGTGATTTGTTCCACACGTGTTTTAAAAATGGATATGCAAGCTTGAAACATGTTAAAGATGCAAATGACCTATGGATCCAAAGCTTTTAAAGAGAATAACAAACACTCATTAAATTATCAATGAACGTGCGGTGGGATATTTACCAGAATCAAACTAGCCATTATTTTGCCAGTTCACAAAAAGCTTACCGAACAATCATAGATGATTGTAAAGTGATTTATCATCCGTAACGGGCTATATTTTTGTAAGAAATGACTTACGGATTGGGAGTCAACACTCAGTTGAAAACACCCCGCCTCCCCATTTTCCCGAAGATTGTAAAACCTGAGATATAAAAACTAAAAAAAGCTTAAATTCCCTAAAAATTACAGACACTCATTGGAATTATCTCTCTCTACATTTGTGCACCGTCCATCTCCATTTTAGATGTACACTTTTTTCTTAAATCAAAACTTTGAGTTTTCTCTCTCCCTTCATCCCGTAAACAAAAAAAGGCAAATATATCACAGCAAAATGAAAATTTTTGAGTTTATGTATGGAAACAATAACAAATGTAAGTAAAGAAAACTTATTCACACACCAAAAATTAACACAAAACTTTTGTTATCCAAGTTTGGGAAATTCCACTTGTTCAACCCTAATAGCTCGGAATTTTACAAGAAAGAGATTTGTTCCACACGTGTTTTAAAAATGGATATGCAAGCTTGAAACATGTTAAAGATGCAAATGGCCTATGGATCCAAAGCTTTTAAAGAGAATAACATACGCTCATTAAATTATCTAGTGAACGTGCGGTGGGATATTTACCAGAGTCAAACAAGCCATTATTTTGCCCGTTTGCAAAAAGCTGACCTAACAATCATAGATGATTGTAAAGTGATTTTTCATTCGTAACGGGATGTATTATTGTAAGAAATGACTTACGGGTTGGGAGTCAACACTCAATTAAAAATCCCCCGCCTCCCCCTTTTCCCGACGATTGCAAAACCTGAGAACTAAAAACTGAAAAGACCTCACAATCCTGAAAAATCATAGACACTCTTTGGAATTATATCTCTCCACATTTGTGCATTGTGCATCTCCATTTTAGATGTACACTTTTTTATTAAATCAAAATTTCTAGTTTTTCGTTCTCCCTTCATGCCATAAACAAAAAAAAGGTAAATAGATCACAAAAAAAAATGTAAATTTTAGAGTTTATGTATGGGAAAAAATGTAAGTAATGAAAATTTATTCACACACCACAACTGAACACAAAATTTTGTTATCCAAGTTTGGGAAATTCCACTAGTTCAACCCTAATAGCTTGAAATTTAACAAAAAAGAGAACTCTTCTAGACGTGTTTTAAAATGGATATGCATGCTTGAAACATGTTAAAGTTGAAAATGACCTATGGATCCAAAGCTTTTAATGAGAATAACAAACACTCATTAAATTCAGAAGTGAACGTGCGGCGGGATATTTACCTAACAAGCCATTATTTTGTCCGTTTTCAAAAAGCTGACCTAACAATCATAGATGATTGTAATGTGATTTACCGTGAGTAACGGGCTATATTTTTGTAAGAAATGACATACGGAATGGGAGTCAACAGTCAGTTAAAAACACCACACCTCCTCGTTTTCCCGACGATTGCAAATCCTGAGATACAAAAACTAAAAAGATCTAAATTACAAACACTCATTGGAATTATCTCTCTCTTCATTTGTGCACTGTGCGTCTCCATTTTAGATGTACACTTTTTTCTTAAATCAAAACTTTGAGTTTTCGCTCTCCCTTGATCCCGTAAACAAAAAAAGGCAAATAGATCACAGCAAAATGAAAATTTTTGAGTTTATGTATGGTAAAATTTTAAAACAATAACAAATGTAAGTAAAGAAAATTTATTAACACACCAAAAATTAACACAAAACTTTTGTTATCCAAGTTTGGGAAATTCCACTAGTTCAGCCCTAATAGCTTGGAATTTTACAAGAAAGAGATTTGTTCCACACGTGTTTTAAAAATGGATATGCAAGCTTGAAACATGTTAAAGATGCAAATGACCTATGGATCCAAAGCTTTTAAAGAGAATAACAAACACTCATTAAATTATCAATGAACGTGCGGTGGGATATTTACCAGAATCAAACTAGCCATTATTTTGCCAGTTCACAAAAAGCTTACCGAACAATCATAGATGATTGTAAAGTGATTTATCATCCGTAACGGGCTATATTTTTGTAAGAAATGACTTACGGATTGGGAGTCAACACTCAGTTAAAAACACCCCCCGCCTCCCCCTTTTCCCGAAGATTGTAAAACCTGAGATATAAAAACTAAAAAGAGCTTAAATTCCCTAAAAATTACAGACACTCATTGGAATTATCTCTCTCTTCATTTGTGCACTGTGCGTCTCCATTTTAGATGTACACTTTTTTCTTAAATCAAAACTTTGAGTTTTCACTCTCCCTTGATCCCGTAAACAAAAAAAGGCAAATAGATCACAGCAAAATGAAAATTTTTGAGTTTATGTATGGAAAAATTTTAAAACAATAACAAATGTAAGTTAAGAAAATTTATTCACACACCAAAAATTAACACAAAACTTTTGTTATCCAAGTTTGGGAAATTCCACTAGTCCAACCCTAATAGCTTGGAATTTTACAAGAAAGTGATTTGTTCCACACGTGTTTTAAAAATGGATATGCAAGCTTGAAACATGTTAAAGATGCAAATGACCTATGGATCCAAAGCTTTTAAAGAGAATAACAAACACTCATTAAATTATCAATGAACGTGCGGTGGGATATTTACCAGAATCAAACTAGCCATTATTTTGCCAGTTCACAAAAAGCTTACCGAACAATCATAGATGATTGTAAAGTGATTTATCATCCGTAACGGGCTATATTTTTGTAAGAAATGACTTACGGATTGGGAGTCAACACTCAGTTGAAAACACCCCGCCTCCCCATTTTCCCGAAGATTGTAAAACCTGAGATATAAAAACTAAAAAAAGCTTAAATTCCCTAAAAATTACAGACACTCATTGGAATTATCTCTCTCTACATTTGTGCACCGTCCATCTCCATTTTAGATGTACACTTTTTTCTTAAATCAAAACTTTGAGTTTTCTCTCTCCCTTCATCCCGTAAACAAAAAAAGGCAAATATATCACAGCAAAATGAAAATTTTTGAGTTTATGTATGGAAACAATAACAAATGTAAGTAAAGAAAACTTATTCACACACCAAAAATTAACACAAAACTTTTGTTATCCAAGTTTGGGAAATTCCACTTGTTCAACCCTAATAGCTCGGAATTTTACAAGAAAGAGATTTGTTCCACACGTGTTTTAAAAATGGATATGCAAGCTTGAAACATGTTAAAGATGCAAATGGCCTATGGATCCAAAGCTTTTAAAGAGAATAACATACGCTCATTAAATTATCTAGTGAACGTGCGGTGGGATATTTACCAGAGTCAAACAAGCCATTATTTTGCCCGTTTGCAAAAAGCTGACCTAACAATCATAGATGATTGTAAAGTGATTTTTCATTCGTAACGGGATGTATTATTGTAAGAAATGACTTACGGGTTGGGAGTCAACACTCAATTAAAAATCCCCCGCCTCCCCCTTTTCCCGACGATTGCAAAACCTGAGAACTAAAAACTGAAAAGACCTCACAATCCTGAAAAATCATAGACACTCTTTGGAATTATATCTCTCCACATTTGTGCATTGTGCATCTCCATTTTAGATGTACACTTTTTTATTAAATCAAAATTTCTAGTTTTTCGTTCTCCCTTCATGCCATAAACAAAAAAAAGGTAAATAGATCACAAAAAAAAATGTAAATTTTAGAGTTTATGTATGGGAAAAAATGTAAGTAATGAAAATTTATTCACACACCACAACTGAACACAAAATTTTGTTATCCAAGTTTGGGAAATTCCACTAGTTCAACCCTAATAGCTTGAAATTTAACAAAAAAGAGAACTCTTCTAGACGTGTTTTAAAATGGATATGCATGCTTGAAACATGTTAAAGTTGAAAATGACCTATGGATCCAAAGCTTTTAATGAGAATAACAAACACTCATTAAATTCAGAAGTGAACGTGCGGCGGGATATTTACCTAACAAGCCATTATTTTGTCCGTTTTCAAAAAGCTGACCTAACAATCATAGATGATTGTAATGTGATTTACCGTGAGTAACGGGCTATATTTTTGTAAGAAATGACATACGGAATGGGAGTCAACAGTCAGTTAAAAACACCACACCTCCTCGTTTTCCCGACGATTGCAAATCCTGAGATACAAAAACTAAAAAGATCTAAATTACAAACACTCATTGGAATTATCTCTCTCTTCATTTGTGCACTGTGCGTCTCCATTTTAGATGTACACTTTTTTCTTAAATCAAAACTTTGAGTTTTCGCTCTCCCTTGATCCCGTAAACAAAAAAAGGCAAATAGATCACAGCAAAATGAAAATTTTTGAGTTTATGTATGGTAAAATTTTAAAACAATAACAAATGTAAGTAAAGAAAATTTATTAACACACCAAAAATTAACACAAAACTTTTGTTATCCAAGTTTGGGAAATTCCACTAGTTCAGCCCTAATAGCTTGGAATTTTACAAGAAAGAGATTTGTTCCACACGTGTTTTAAAAATGGATATGCAAGCTTGAAACATGTTAAAGATGCAAATGACCTATGGATCCAAAGCTTTTAAAGAGAATAACAAACACTCATTAAATTATCAATGAACGTGCGGTGGGATATTTACCAGAATCAAACTAGCCATTATTTTGCCAGTTCACAAAAAGCTTACCGAACAATCATAGATGATTGTAAAGTGATTTATCATCCGTAACGGGCTATATTTTTGTAAGAAATGACTTACGGATTGGGAGTCAACACTCAGTTAAAAACACCCCCCGCCTCCCCCTTTTCCCGAAGATTGTAAAACCTGAGATATAAAAACTAAAAAGAGCTTAAATTCCCTAAAAATTACAGACACTCATTGGAATTATCTCTCTCTTCATTTGTGCACTGTGCGTCTCCATTTTAGATGTACACTTTTTTCTTAAATCAAAACTTTGAGTTTTCACTCTCCCTTGATCCCGTAAACAAAAAAAGGCAAATAGATCACAGCAAAATGAAAATTTTTGAGTTTATGTATGGAAAAATTTTAAAACAATAACAAATGTAAGTTAAGAAAATTTATTCACACACCAAAAATTAACACAAAACTTTTGTTATCCAAGTTTGGGAAATTCCACTAGTCCAACCCTAATAGCTTGGAATTTTACAAGAAAGTGATTTGTTCCACACGTGTTTTAAAAATGGATATGCAAGCTTGAAACATGTTAAAGATGCAAATGACCTATGGATCCAAAGCTTTTAAAGAGAATAACAAACACTCATTAAATTATCAATGAACGTGCGGTGGGATATTTACCAGAATCAAACTAGCCATTATTTTGCCAGTTCACAAAAAGCTTACCGAACAATCATAGATGATTGTAAAGTGATTTATCATCCGTAACGGGCTATATTTTTGTAAGAAATGACTTACGGATTGGGAGTCAACACTCAGTTGAAAACACCCCGCCTCCCCATTTTCCCGAAGATTGTAAAACCTGAGATATAAAAACTAAAAAAAGCTTAAATTCCCTAAAAATTACAGACACTCATTGGAATTATCTCTCTCTACATTTGTGCACCGTCCATCTCCATTTTAGATGTACACTTTTTTCTTAAATCAAAACTTTGAGTTTTCTCTCTCCCTTCATCCCGTAAACAAAAAAAGGCAAATATATCACAGCAAAATGAAAATTTTTGAGTTTATGTATGGAAACAATAACAAATGTAAGTAAAGAAAACTTATTCACACACCAAAAATTAACACAAAACTTTTGTTATCCAAGTTTGGGAAATTCCACTTGTTCAACCCTAATAGCTCGGAATTTTACAAGAAAGAGATTTGTTCCACACGTGTTTTAAAAATGGATATGCAAGCTTGAAACATGTTAAAGATGCAAATGGCCTATGGATCCAAAGCTTTTAAAGAGAATAACATACGCTCATTAAATTATCTAGTGAACGTGCGGTGGGATATTTACCAGAGTCAAACAAGCCATTATTTTGCCCGTTTGCAAAAAGCTGACCTAACAATCATAGATGATTGTAAAGTGATTTTTCATTCGTAACGGGATGTATTATTGTAAGAAATGACTTACGGGTTGGGAGTCAACACTCAATTAAAAATCCCCCGCCTCCCCCTTTTCCCGACGATTGCAAAACCTGAGAACTAAAAACTGAAAAGACCTCACAATCCTGAAAAATCATAGACACTCTTTGGAATTATATCTCTCCACATTTGTGCATTGTGCATCTCCATTTTAGATGTACACTTTTTTATTAAATCAAAATTTCTAGTTTTTCGTTCTCCCTTCATGCCATAAACAAAAAAAAGGTAAATAGATCACAAAAAAAAATGTAAATTTTAGAGTTTATGTATGGGAAAAAATGTAAGTAATGAAAATTTATTCACACACCACAACTGAACACAAAATTTTGTTATCCAAGTTTGGGAAATTCCACTAGTTCAACCCTAATAGCTTGAAATTTAACAAAAAAGAGAACTCTTCTAGACGTGTTTTAAAATGGATATGCATGCTTGAAACATGTTAAAGTTGAAAATGACCTATGGATCCAAAGCTTTTAATGAGAATAACAAACACTCATTAAATTCAGAAGTGAACGTGCGGCGGGATATTTACCTAACAAGCCATTATTTTGTCCGTTTTCAAAAAGCTGACCTAACAATCATAGATGATTGTAATGTGATTTACCGTGAGTAACGGGCTATATTTTTGTAAGAAATGACATACGGAATGGGAGTCAACAGTCAGTTAAAAACACCACACCTCCTCGTTTTCCCGACGATTGCAAATCCTGAGATACAAAAACTAAAAAGATCTAAATTACAAACACTCATTGGAATTATCTCTCTCTTCATTTGTGCACTGTGCGTCTCCATTTTAGATGTACACTTTTTTCTTAAATCAAAACTTTGAGTTTTCGCTCTCCCTTGATCCCGTAAACAAAAAAAGGCAAATAGATCACAGCAAAATGAAAATTTTTGAGTTTATGTATGGTAAAATTTTAAAACAATAACAAATGTAAGTAAAGAAAATTTATTAACACACCAAAAATTAACACAAAACTTTTGTTATCCAAGTTTGGGAAATTCCACTAGTTCAGCCCTAATAGCTTGGAATTTTACAAGAAAGAGATTTGTTCCACACGTGTTTTAAAAATGGATATGCAAGCTTGAAACATGTTAAAGATGCAAATGACCTATGGATCCAAAGCTTTTAAAGAGAATAACAAACACTCATTAAATTATCAATGAACGTGCGGTGGGATATTTACCAGAATCAAACTAGCCATTATTTTGCCAGTTCACAAAAAGCTTACCGAACAATCATAGATGATTGTAAAGTGATTTATCATCCGTAACGGGCTATATTTTTGTAAGAAATGACTTACGGATTGGGAGTCAACACTCAGTTAAAAACACCCCCCGCCTCCCCCTTTTCCCGAAGATTGTAAAACCTGAGATATAAAAACTAAAAAGAGCTTAAATTCCCTAAAAATTACAGACACTCATTGGAATTATCTCTCTCTTCATTTGTGCACTGTGCGTCTCCATTTTAGATGTACACTTTTTTCTTAAATCAAAACTTTGAGTTTTCACTCTCCCTTGATCCCGTAAACAAAAAAAGGCAAATAGATCACAGCAAAATGAAAATTTTTGAGTTTATGTATGGAAAAATTTTAAAACAATAACAAATGTAAGTTAAGAAAATTTATTCACACACCAAAAATTAACACAAAACTTTTGTTATCCAAGTTTGGGAAATTCCACTAGTCCAACCCTAATAGCTTGGAATTTTACAAGAAAGTGATTTGTTCCACACGTGTTTTAAAAATGGATATGCAAGCTTGAAACATGTTAAAGATGCAAATGACCTATGGATCCAAAGCTTTTAAAGAGAATAACAAACACTCATTAAATTATCAATGAACGTGCGGTGGGATATTTACCAGAATCAAACTAGCCATTATTTTGCCAGTTCACAAAAAGCTTACCGAACAATCATAGATGATTGTAAAGTGATTTATCATCCGTAACGGGCTATATTTTTGTAAGAAATGACTTACGGATTGGGAGTCAACACTCAGTTGAAAACACCCCGCCTCCCCATTTTCCCGAAGATTGTAAAACCTGAGATATAAAAACTAAAAAAAGCTTAAATTCCCTAAAAATTACAGACACTCATTGGAATTATCTCTCTCTACATTTGTGCACCGTCCATCTCCATTTTAGATGTACACTTTTTTCTTAAATCAAAACTTTGAGTTTTCTCTCTCCCTTCATCCCGTAAACAAAAAAAGGCAAATATATCACAGCAAAATGAAAATTTTTGAGTTTATGTATGGAAACAATAACAAATGTAAGTAAAGAAAACTTATTCACACACCAAAAATTAACACAAAACTTTTGTTATCCAAGTTTGGGAAATTCCACTTGTTCAACCCTAATAGCTCGGAATTTTACAAGAAAGAGATTTGTTCCACACGTGTTTTAAAAATGGATATGCAAGCTTGAAACATGTTAAAGATGCAAATGGCCTATGGATCCAAAGCTTTTAAAGAGAATAACATACGCTCATTAAATTATCTAGTGAACGTGCGGTGGGATATTTACCAGAGTCAAACAAGCCATTATTTTGCCCGTTTGCAAAAAGCTGACCTAACAATCATAGATGATTGTAAAGTGATTTTTCATTCGTAACGGGATGTATTATTGTAAGAAATGACTTACGGGTTGGGAGTCAACACTCAATTAAAAATCCCCCGCCTCCCCCTTTTCCCGACGATTGCAAAACCTGAGAACTAAAAACTGAAAAGACCTCACAATCCTGAAAAATCATAGACACTCTTTGGAATTATATCTCTCCACATTTGTGCATTGTGCATCTCCATTTTAGATGTACACTTTTTTATTAAATCAAAATTTCTAGTTTTTCGTTCTCCCTTCATGCCATAAACAAAAAAAAGGTAAATAGATCACAAAAAAAAATGTAAATTTTAGAGTTTATGTATGGGAAAAAATGTAAGTAATGAAAATTTATTCACACACCACAACTGAACACAAAATTTTGTTATCCAAGTTTGGGAAATTCCACTAGTTCAACCCTAATAGCTTGAAATTTAACAAAAAAGAGAACTCTTCTAGACGTGTTTTAAAATGGATATGCATGCTTGAAACATGTTAAAGTTGAAAATGACCTATGGATCCAAAGCTTTTAATGAGAATAACAAACACTCATTAAATTCAGAAGTGAACGTGCGGCGGGATATTTACCTAACAAGCCATTATTTTGTCCGTTTTCAAAAAGCTGACCTAACAATCATAGATGATTGTAATGTGATTTACCGTGAGTAACGGGCTATATTTTTGTAAGAAATGACATACGGAATGGGAGTCAACAGTCAGTTAAAAACACCACACCTCCTCGTTTTCCCGACGATTGCAAATCCTGAGATACAAAAACTAAAAAGATCTAAATTACAAACACTCATTGGAATTATCTCTCTCTTCATTTGTGCACTGTGCGTCTCCATTTTAGATGTACACTTTTTTCTTAAATCAAAACTTTGAGTTTTCGCTCTCCCTTGATCCCGTAAACAAAAAAAGGCAAATAGATCACAGCAAAATGAAAATTTTTGAGTTTATGTATGGTAAAATTTTAAAACAATAACAAATGTAAGTAAAGAAAATTTATTAACACACCAAAAATTAACACAAAACTTTTGTTATCCAAGTTTGGGAAATTCCACTAGTTCAGCCCTAATAGCTTGGAATTTTACAAGAAAGAGATTTGTTCCACACGTGTTTTAAAAATGGATATGCAAGCTTGAAACATGTTAAAGATGCAAATGACCTATGGATCCAAAGCTTTTAAAGAGAATAACAAACACTCATTAAATTATCAATGAACGTGCGGTGGGATATTTACCAGAATCAAACTAGCCATTATTTTGCCAGTTCACAAAAAGCTTACCGAACAATCATAGATGATTGTAAAGTGATTTATCATCCGTAACGGGCTATATTTTTGTAAGAAATGACTTACGGATTGGGAGTCAACACTCAGTTAAAAACACCCCCCGCCTCCCCCTTTTCCCGAAGATTGTAAAACCTGAGATATAAAAACTAAAAAGAGCTTAAATTCCCTAAAAATTACAGACACTCATTGGAATTATCTCTCTCTTCATTTGTGCACTGTGCGTCTCCATTTTAGATGTACACTTTTTTCTTAAATCAAAACTTTGAGTTTTCACTCTCCCTTGATCCCGTAAACAAAAAAAGGCAAATAGATCACAGCAAAATGAAAATTTTTGAGTTTATGTATGGAAAAATTTTAAAACAATAACAAATGTAAGTTAAGAAAATTTATTCACACACCAAAAATTAACACAAAACTTTTGTTATCCAAGTTTGGGAAATTCCACTAGTCCAACCCTAATAGCTTGGAATTTTACAAGAAAGTGATTTGTTCCACACGTGTTTTAAAAATGGATATGCAAGCTTGAAACATGTTAAAGATGCAAATGACCTATGGATCCAAAGCTTTTAAAGAGAATAACAAACACTCATTAAATTATCAATGAACGTGCGGTGGGATATTTACCAGAATCAAACTAGCCATTATTTTGCCAGTTCACAAAAAGCTTACCGAACAATCATAGATGATTGTAAAGTGATTTATCATCCGTAACGGGCTATATTTTTGTAAGAAATGACTTACGGATTGGGAGTCAACACTCAGTTGAAAACACCCCGCCTCCCCATTTTCCCGAAGATTGTAAAACCTGAGATATAAAAACTAAAAAAAGCTTAAATTCCCTAAAAATTACAGACACTCATTGGAATTATCTCTCTCTACATTTGTGCACCGTCCATCTCCATTTTAGATGTACACTTTTTTCTTAAATCAAAACTTTGAGTTTTCTCTCTCCCTTCATCCCGTAAACAAAAAAAGGCAAATATATCACAGCAAAATGAAAATTTTTGAGTTTATGTATGGAAACAATAACAAATGTAAGTAAAGAAAACTTATTCACACACCAAAAATTAACACAAAACTTTTGTTATCCAAGTTTGGGAAATTCCACTTGTTCAACCCTAATAGCTCGGAATTTTACAAGAAAGAGATTTGTTCCACACGTGTTTTAAAAATGGATATGCAAGCTTGAAACATGTTAAAGATGCAAATGGCCTATGGATCCAAAGCTTTTAAAGAGAATAACATACGCTCATTAAATTATCTAGTGAACGTGCGGTGGGATATTTACCAGAGTCAAACAAGCCATTATTTTGCCCGTTTGCAAAAAGCTGACCTAACAATCATAGATGATTGTAAAGTGATTTTTCATTCGTAACGGGATGTATTATTGTAAGAAATGACTTACGGGTTGGGAGTCAACACTCAATTAAAAATCCCCCGCCTCCCCCTTTTCCCGACGATTGCAAAACCTGAGAACTAAAAACTGAAAAGACCTCACAATCCTGAAAAATCATAGACACTCTTTGGAATTATATCTCTCCACATTTGTGCATTGTGCATCTCCATTTTAGATGTACACTTTTTTATTAAATCAAAATTTCTAGTTTTTCGTTCTCCCTTCATGCCATAAACAAAAAAAAGGTAAATAGATCACAAAAAAAAATGTAAATTTTAGAGTTTATGTATGGGAAAAAATGTAAGTAATGAAAATTTATTCACACACCACAACTGAACACAAAATTTTGTTATCCAAGTTTGGGAAATTCCACTAGTTCAACCCTAATAGCTTGAAATTTAACAAAAAAGAGAACTCTTCTAGACGTGTTTTAAAATGGATATGCATGCTTGAAACATGTTAAAGTTGAAAATGACCTATGGATCCAAAGCTTTTAATGAGAATAACAAACACTCATTAAATTCAGAAGTGAACGTGCGGCGGGATATTTACCTAACAAGCCATTATTTTGTCCGTTTTCAAAAAGCTGACCTAACAATCATAGATGATTGTAATGTGATTTACCGTGAGTAACGGGCTATATTTTTGTAAGAAATGACATACGGAATGGGAGTCAACAGTCAGTTAAAAACACCACACCTCCTCGTTTTCCCGACGATTGCAAATCCTGAGATACAAAAACTAAAAAGATCTAAATTACAAACACTCATTGGAATTATCTCTCTCTTCATTTGTGCACTGTGCGTCTCCATTTTAGATGTACACTTTTTTCTTAAATCAAAACTTTGAGTTTTCGCTCTCCCTTGATCCCGTAAACAAAAAAAGGCAAATAGATCACAGCAAAATGAAAATTTTTGAGTTTATGTATGGTAAAATTTTAAAACAATAACAAATGTAAGTAAAGAAAATTTATTAACACACCAAAAATTAACACAAAACTTTTGTTATCCAAGTTTGGGAAATTCCACTAGTTCAGCCCTAATAGCTTGGAATTTTACAAGAAAGAGATTTGTTCCACACGTGTTTTAAAAATGGATATGCAAGCTTGAAACATGTTAAAGATGCAAATGACCTATGGATCCAAAGCTTTTAAAGAGAATAACAAACACTCATTAAATTATCAATGAACGTGCGGTGGGATATTTACCAGAATCAAACTAGCCATTATTTTGCCAGTTCACAAAAAGCTTACCGAACAATCATAGATGATTGTAAAGTGATTTATCATCCGTAACGGGCTATATTTTTGTAAGAAATGACTTACGGATTGGGAGTCAACACTCAGTTAAAAACACCCCGCCTCCCCCTTTTCCCGAAGATTGTAAAACCTGAGATATAAAAACTAAAAAGAGCTTAAATTCCCTAAAAATTACAGACACTCATTGGAATTATCTCTCTCTTCATTTGTGCACTGTGCGTCTCCATTTTAGATGTACACTTTTTTCTTAAATCAAAACTTTGAGTTTTCACTCTCCCTTGATCCCGTAAACAAAAAAAGGCAAATAGATCACAGCAAAATGAAAATTTTTGAGTTTATGTATGGAAAAATTTTAAAACAATAACAAATGTAAGTTAAGAAAATTTATTCACACACCAAAAATTAACACAAAACTTTTGTTATCCAAGTTTGGGAAATTCCACTAGTCCAACCCTAATAGCTTGGAATTTTACAAGAAAGTGATTTGTTCCACACGTGTTTTAAAAATGGATATGCAAGCTTGAAACATGTTAAAGATGCAAATGACCTATGGATCCAAAGCTTTTAAAGAGAATAACAAACACTCATTAAATTATCAATGAACGTGCGGTGGGATATTTACCAGAATCAAACTAGCCATTATTTTGCCAGTTCACAAAAAGCTTACCGAACAATCATAGATGATTGTAAAGTGATTTATCATCCGTAACGGGCTATATTTTTGTAAGAAATGACTTACGGATTGGGAGTCAACACTCAGTTGAAAACACCCCGCCTCCCCATTTTCCCGAAGATTGTAAAACCTGAGATATAAAAACTAAAAAAAGCTTAAATTCCCTAAAAATTACAGACACTCATTGGAATTATCTCTCTCTACATTTGTGCACCGTCCATCTCCATTTTAGATGTACACTTTTTTCTTAAATCAAAACTTTGAGTTTTCTCTCTCCCTTCATCCCGTAAACAAAAAAAGGCAAATATATCACAGCAAAATGAAAATTTTTGAGTTTATGTATGGAAACAATAACAAATGTAAGTAAAGAAAACTTATTCACACACCAAAAATTAACACAAAACTTTTGTTATCCAAGTTTGGGAAATTCCACTTGTTCAACCCTAATAGCTCGGAATTTTACAAGAAAGAGATTTGTTCCACACGTGTTTTAAAAATGGATATGCAAGCTTGAAACATGTTAAAGATGCAAATGGCCTATGGATCCAAAGCTTTTAAAGAGAATAACATACGCTCATTAAATTATCTAGTGAACGTGCGGTGGGATATTTACCAGAGTCAAACAAGCCATTATTTTGCCCGTTTGCAAAAAGCTGACCTAACAATCATAGATGATTGTAAAGTGATTTTTCATTCGTAACGGGATGTATTATTGTAAGAAATGACTTACGGGTTGGGAGTCAACACTCAATTAAAAATCCCCCGCCTCCCCCTTTTCCCGACGATTGCAAAACCTGAGAACTAAAAACTGAAAAGACCTCACAATCCTGAAAAATCATAGACACTCTTTGGAATTATATCTCTCCACATTTGTGCATTGTGCATCTCCATTTTAGATGTACACTTTTTTATTAAATCAAAATTTCTAGTTTTTCGTTCTCCCTTCATGCCATAAACAAAAAAAAGGTAAATAGATCACAAAAAAAAATGTAAATTTTAGAGTTTATGTATGGGAAAAAATGTAAGTAATGAAAATTTATTCACACACCACAACTGAACACAAAATTTTGTTATCCAAGTTTGGGAAATTCCACTAGTTCAACCCTAATAGCTTGAAATTTAACAAAAAAGAGAACTCTTCTAGACGTGTTTTAAAATGGATATGCATGCTTGAAACATGTTAAAGTTGAAAATGACCTATGGATCCAAAGCTTTTAATGAGAATAACAAACACTCATTAAATTCAGAAGTGAACGTGCGGCGGGATATTTACCTAACAAGCCATTATTTTGTCCGTTTTCAAAAAGCTGACCTAACAATCATAGATGATTGTAATGTGATTTACCGTGAGTAACGGGCTATATTTTTGTAAGAAATGACATACGGAATGGGAGTCAACAGTCAGTTAAAAACACCACACCTCCTCGTTTTCCCGACGATTGCAAATCCTGAGATACAAAAACTAAAAAGATCTAAATTACAAACACTCATTGGAATTATCTCTCTCTTCATTTGTGCACTGTGCGTCTCCATTTTAGATGTACACTTTTTTCTTAAATCAAAACTTTGAGTTTTCGCTCTCCCTTGATCCCGTAAACAAAAAAAGGCAAATAGATCACAGCAAAATGAAAATTTTTGAGTTTATGTATGGTAAAATTTTAAAACAATAACAAATGTAAGTAAAGAAAATTTATTAACACACCAAAAATTAACACAAAACTTTTGTTATCCAAGTTTGGGAAATTCCACTAGTTCAGCCCTAATAGCTTGGAATTTTACAAGAAAGAGATTTGTTCCACACGTGTTTTAAAAATGGATATGCAAGCTTGAAACATGTTAAAGATGCAAATGACCTATGGATCCAAAGCTTTTAAAGAGAATAACAAACACTCATTAAATTATCAATGAACGTGCGGTGGGATATTTACCAGAATCAAACTAGCCATTATTTTGCCAGTTCACAAAAAGCTTACCGAACAATCATAGATGATTGTAAAGTGATTTATCATCCGTAACGGGCTATATTTTTGTAAGAAATGACTTACGGATTGGGAGTCAACACTCAGTTAAAAACACCCCGCCTCCCCCTTTTCCCGAAGATTGTAAAACCTGAGATATAAAAACTAAAAAGAGCTTAAATTCCCTAAAAATTACAGACACTCATTGGAATTATCACTCTCTTCATTTGTGCACTGTGCGTCTCCATTTTAGATGTACACTTTTTTCTTAAATCAAAACTTTGAGTTTTCACTCTCCCTTGATCCCGTAAACAAAAAAAGGCAAATAGATCACAGCAAAATGAAAATTTTTGAGTTTATGTATGGAAAAATTTTAAAACAATAACAAATGTAAGTTAAGAAAATTTATTCACACACCAAAAATTAACACAAAACTTTTGTTATCCAAGTTTGGGAAATTCCACTAGTCCAACCCTAATAGCTTGGAATTTTACAAGAAAGTGATTTGTTCCACACGTGTTTTAAAAATGGATATGCAAGCTTGAAACATGTTAAAGATGCAAATGACCTATGGATCCAAAGCTTTTAAAGAGAATAACAAACACTCATTAAATTATCAATGAACGTGCGGTGGGATATTTACCAGAATCAAACTAGCCATTATTTTGCCAGTTCACAAAAAGCTTACCGAACAATCATAGATGATTGTAAAGTGATTTATCATCCGTAACGGGCTATATTTTTGTAAGAAATGACTTACGGATTGGGAGTCAACACTCAGTTGAAAACACCCCGCCTCCCCATTTTCCCGAAGATTGTAAAACCTGAGATATAAAAACTAAAAAAAGCTTAAATTCCCTAAAAATTACAGACACTCATTGGAATTATCTCTCTCTACATTTGTGCACCGTCCATCTCCATTTTAGATGTACACTTTTTTCTTAAATCAAAACTTTGAGTTTTCTCTCTCCCTTCATCCCGTAAACAAAAAAAGGCAAATATATCACAGCAAAATGAAAATTTTTGAGTTTATGTATGGAAACAATAACAAATGTAAGTAAAGAAAACTTATTCACACACCAAAAATTAACACAAAACTTTTGTTATCCAAGTTTGGGAAATTCCACTTGTTCAACCCTAATAGCTCGGAATTTTACAAGAAAGAGATTTGTTCCACACGTGTTTTAAAAATGGATATGCAAGCTTGAAACATGTTAAAGATGCAAATGGCCTATGGATCCAAAGCTTTTAAAGAGAATAACATACGCTCATTAAATTATCTAGTGAACGTGCGGTGGGATATTTACCAGAGTCAAACAAGCCATTATTTTGCCCGTTTGCAAAAAGCTGACCTAACAATCATAGATGATTGTAAAGTGATTTTTCATTCGTAACGGGATGTATTATTGTAAGAAATGACTTACGGGTTGGGAGTCAACACTCAATTAAAAATCCCCCGCCTCCCCCTTTTCCCGACGATTGCAAAACCTGAGAACTAAAAACTGAAAAGACCTCACAATCCTGAAAAATCATAGACACTCTTTGGAATTATATCTCTCCACATTTGTGCATTGTGCATCTCCATTTTAGATGTACACTTTTTTATTAAATCAAAATTTCTAGTTTTTCGTTCTCCCTTCATGCCATAAACAAAAAAAAGGTAAATAGATCACAAAAAAAAATGTAAATTTTAGAGTTTATGTATGGGAAAAAATGTAAGTAATGAAAATTTATTCACACACCACAACTGAACACAAAATTTTGTTATCCAAGTTTGGGAAATTCCACTAGTTCAACCCTAATAGCTTGAAATTTAACAAAAAAGAGAACTCTTCTAGACGTGTTTTAAAATGGATATGCATGCTTGAAACATGTTAAAGTTGAAAATGACCTATGGATCCAAAGCTTTTAATGAGAATAACAAACACTCATTAAATTCAGAAGTGAACGTGCGGCGGGATATTTACCTAACAAGCCATTATTTTGTCCGTTTTCAAAAAGCTGACCTAACAATCATAGATGATTGTAATGTGATTTATCGTGAGTAACGGGCTATATTTTTGTAAGAAATGACATACGGAATGGGAGTCAACAGTCAGTTAAAAACACCACACCTCCTCGTTTTCCCGACGATTGCAAATCCTGAGATACAAAAACTAAAAAGATCTAAATTACAAACACTCATTGGAATTATCTCTCTCTTCATTTGTGCACTGTGCGTCTCCATTTTAGATGTACACTTTTTTCTTAAATCAAAACTTTGAGTTTTCGCTCTCCCTTGATCCCGTAAACAAAAAAAGGCAAATAGATCACAGCAAAATGAAAATTTTTGAGTTTATGTATGGTAAAATTTTAAAACAATAACAAATGTAAGTAAAGAAAATTTATTAACACACCAAAAATTAACACAAAACTTTTGTTATCCAAGTTTGGGAAATTCCACTAGTTCAGCCCTAATAGCTTGGAATTTTACAAGAAAGAGATTTGTTCCACACGTGTTTTAAAAATGGATATGCAAGCTTGAAACATGTTAAAGATGCAAATGACCTATGGATCCAAAGCTTTTAAAGAGAATAACAAACACTCATTAAATTATCAATGAACGTGCGGTGGGATATTTACCAGAATCAAACTAGCCATTATTTTGCCAGTTCACAAAAAGCTTACCGAACAATCATAGATGATTGTAAAGTGATTTATCATCCGTAACGGGCTATATTTTTGTAAGAAATGACTTACGGATTGGGAGTCAACACTCAGTTAAAAACACCCCGCCTCCCCCTTTTCCCGAAGATTGTAAAACCTGAGATATAAAAACTAAAAAGAGCTTAAATTCCCTAAAAATTACAGACACTCATTGGAATTATCTCTCTCTTCATTTGTGCACTGTGCGTCTCCATTTTAGATGTACACTTTTTTCTTAAATCAAAACTTTGAGTTTTCACTCTCCCTTGATCCCGTAAACAAAAAAAGGCAAATAGATCACAGCAAAATGAAAATTTTTGAGTTTATGTATGGAAAAATTTTAAAACAATAACAAATGTAAGTTAAGAAAATTTATTCACACACCAAAAATTAACACAAAACTTTTGTTATCCAAGTTTGGGAAATTCCACTAGTCCAACCCTAATAGCTTGGAATTTTACAAGAAAGTGATTTGTTCCACACGTGTTTTAAAAATGGATATGCAAGCTTGAAACATGTTAAAGATGCAAATGACCTATGGATCCAAAGCTTTTAAAGAGAATAACAAACACTCATTAAATTATCAATGAACGTGCGGTGGGATATTTACCAGAATCAAACTAGCCATTATTTTGCCAGTTCACAAAAAGCTTACCGAACAATCATAGATGATTGTAAAGTGATTTATCATCCGTAACGGGCTATATTTTTGTAAGAAATGACTTACGGATTGGGAGTCAACACTCAGTTGAAAACACCCCGCCTCCCCATTTTCCCGAAGATTGTAAAACCTGAGATATAAAAACTAAAAAAAGCTTAAATTCCCTAAAAATTACAGACACTCATTGGAATTATCTCTCTCTACATTTGTGCACCGTCCATCTCCATTTTAGATGTACACTTTTTTCTTAAATCAAAACTTTGAGTTTTCTCTCTCCCTTCATCCCGTAAACAAAAAAAGGCAAATATATCACAGCAAAATGAAAATTTTTGAGTTTATGTATGGAAACAATAACAAATGTAAGTAAAGAAAACTTATTCACACACCAAAAATTAACACAAAACTTTTGTTATCCAAGTTTGGGAAATTCCACTTGTTCAACCCTAATAGCTCGGAATTTTACAAGAAAGAGATTTGTTCCACACGTGTTTTAAAAATGGATATGCAAGCTTGAAACATGTTAAAGATGCAAATGGCCTATGGATCCAAAGCTTTTAAAGAGAATAACATACGCTCATTAAATTATCTAGTGAACGTGCGGTGGGATATTTACCAGAGTCAAACAAGCCATTATTTTGCCCGTTTGCAAAAAGCTGACCTAACAATCATAGATGATTGTAAAGTGATTTTTCATTCGTAACGGGATGTATTATTGTAAGAAATGACTTACGGGTTGGGAGTCAACACTCAATTAAAAATCCCCCGCCTCCCCCTTTTCCCGACGATTGCAAAACCTGAGAACTAAAAACTGAAAAGACCTCACAATCCTGAAAAATCATAGACACTCTTTGGAATTATATCTCTCCACATTTGTGCATTGTGCATCTCCATTTTAGATGTACACTTTTTTATTAAATCAAAATTTCTAGTTTTTCGTTCTCCCTTCATGCCATAAACAAAAAAAAGGTAAATAGATCACAAAAAAAAATGTAAATTTTAGAGTTTATGTATGGGAAAAAATGTAAGTAATGAAAATTTATTCACACACCACAACTGAACACAAAATTTTGTTATCCAAGTTTGGGAAATTCCACTAGTTCAACCCTAATAGCTTGAAATTTAACAAAAAAGAGAACTCTTCTAGACGTGTTTTAAAATGGATATGCATGCTTGAAACATGTTAAAGTTGAAAATGACCTATGGATCCAAAGCTTTTAATGAGAATAACAAACACTCATTAAATTCAGAAGTGAACGTGCGGCGGGATATTTACCTAACAAGCCATTATTTTGTCCGTTTTCAAAAAGCTGACCTAACAATCATAGATGATTGTAATGTGATTTATCGTGAGTAACGGGCTATATTTTTGTAAGAAATGACATACGGAATGGGAGTCAACAGTCAGTTAAAAACACCACACCTCCTCGTTTTCCCGACGATTGCAAATCCTGAGATACAAAAACTAAAAAGATCTAAATTACAAACACTCATTGGAATTATCTCTCTCTTCATTTGTGCACTGTGCGTCTCCATTTTAGATGTACACTTTTTTCTTAAATCAAAACTTTGAGTTTTCGCTCTCCCTTGATCCCGTAAACAAAAAAAGGCAAATAGATCACAGCAAAATGAAAATTTTTGAGTTTATGTATGGTAAAATTTTAAAACAATAACAAATGTAAGTAAAGAAAATTTATTAACACACCAAAAATTAACACAAAACTTTTGTTATCCAAGTTTGGGAAATTCCACTAGTTCAGCCCTAATAGCTTGGAATTTTACAAGAAAGAGATTTGTTCCACACGTGTTTTAAAAATGGATATGCAAGCTTGAAACATGTTAAAGATGCAAATGACCTATGGATCCAAAGCTTTTAAAGAGAATAACAAACACTCATTAAATTATCAATGAACGTGCGGTGGGATATTTACCAGAATCAAACTAGCCATTATTTTGCCAGTTCACAAAAAGCTTACCGAACAATCATAGATGATTGTAAAGTGATTTATCATCCGTAACGGGCTATATTTTTGTAAGAAATGACTTACGGATTGGGAGTCAACACTCAGTTAAAAACACCCCGCCTCCCCCTTTTCCCGAAGATTGTAAAACCTGAGATATAAAAACTAAAAAGAGCTTAAATTCCCTAAAAATTACAGACACTCATTGGAATTATCACTCTCTTCATTTGTGCACTGTGCGTCTCCATTTTAGATGTACACTTTTTTCTTAAATCAAAACTTTGAGTTTTCACTCTCCCTTGATCCCGTAAACAAAAAAAGGCAAATAGATCACAGCAAAATGAAAATTTTTGAGTTTATGTATGGAAAAATTTTAAAACAATAACAAATGTAAGTTAAGAAAATTTATTCACACACCAAAAATTAACACAAAACTTTTGTTATCCAAGTTTGGGAAATTCCACTAGTCCAACCCTAATAGCTTGGAATTTTACAAGAAAGTGATTTGTTCCACACGTGTTTTAAAAATGGATATGCAAGCTTGAAACATGTTAAAGATGCAAATGACCTATGGATCCAAAGCTTTTAAAGAGAATAACAAACACTCATTAAATTATCAATGAACGTGCGGTGGGATATTTACCAGAATCAAACTAGCCATTATTTTGCCAGTTCACAAAAAGCTTACCGAACAATCATAGATGATTGTAAAGTGATTTATCATCCGTAACGGGCTATATTTTTGTAAGAAATGACTTACGGATTGGGAGTCAACACTCAGTTGAAAACACCCCGCCTCCCCATTTTCCCGAAGATTGTAAAACCTGAGATATAAAAACTAAAAAAAGCTTAAATTCCCTAAAAATTACAGACACTCATTGGAATTATCTCTCTCTACATTTGTGCACCGTCCATCTCCATTTTAGATGTACACTTTTTTCTTAAATCAAAACTTTGAGTTTTCTCTCTCCCTTCATCCCGTAAACAAAAAAAGGCAAATATATCACAGCAAAATGAAAATTTTTGAGTTTATGTATGGAAACAATAACAAATGTAAGTAAAGAAAACTTATTCACACACCAAAAATTAACACAAAACTTTTGTTATCCAAGTTTGGGAAATTCCACTTGTTCAACCCTAATAGCTCGGAATTTTACAAGAAAGAGATTTGTTCCACACGTGTTTTAAAAATGGATATGCATGCTTGAAACATGTTAAAGATGCAAATGGCCTATGGATCCAAAGCTTTTAAAGAGAATAACATACGCTCATTAAATTATCTAGTGAACGTGCGGTGGGATATTTACCAGAGTCAAACAAGCCATTATTTTGCCCGTTTGCAAAAAGCTGACCTAACAATCATAGATGATTGTAAAGTGATTTTTCATTCGTAACGGGATGTATTATTGTAAGAAATGACTTACGGGTTGGGAGTCAACACTCAATTAAAAATCCCCCGCCTCCCCCTTTTCCCGACGATTGCAAAACCTGAGAACTAAAAACTGAAAAGACCTCACAATCCTGAAAAATCATAGACACTCTTTGGAATTATATCTCTCCACATTTGTGCATTGTGCATCTCCATTTTAGATGTACACTTTTTTATTAAATCAAAATTTCTAGTTTTTCGTTCTCCCTTCATGCCATAAACAAAAAAAAGGTAAATAGATCACAAAAAAAAATGTAAATTTTAGAGTTTATGTATGGGAAAAAATGTAAGTAATGAAAATTTATTCACACACCACAACTGAACACAAAATTTTGTTATCCAAGTTTGGGAAATTCCACTAGTTCAACCCTAATAGCTTGAAATTTAACAAAAAAGAGAACTCTTCTAGACGTGTTTTAAAATGGATATGCATGCTTGAAACATGTTAAAGTTGAAAATGACCTATGGATCCAAAGCTTTTAATGAGAATAACAAACACTCATTAAATTCAGAAGTGAACGTGCGGCGGGATATTTACCTAACAAGCCATTATTTTGTCCGTTTTCAAAAAGCTGACCTAACAATCATAGATGATTGTAATGTGATTTACCGTGAGTAACGGGCTATATTTTTGTAAGAAATGACATACGGAATGGGAGTCAACAGTCAGTTAAAAACACCACACCTCCTCGTTTTCCCGACGATTGCAAATCCTGAGATACAAAAACTAAAAAGATCTAAATTACAAACACTCATTGGAATTATCTCTCTCTTCATTTGTGCACTGTGCGTCTCCATTTTAGATGTACACTTTTTTCTTAAATCAAAACTTTGAGTTTTCGCTCTCCCTTGATCCCGTAAACAAAAAAAGGCAAATAGATCACAGCAAAATGAAAATTTTTGAGTTTATGTATGGTAAAATTTTAAAACAATAACAAATGTAAGTAAAGAAAATTTATTAACACACCAAAAATTAACACAAAACTTTTGTTATCCAAGTTTGGGAAATTCCACTAGTTCAGCCCTAATAGCTTGGAATTTTACAAGAAAGAGATTTGTTCCACACGTGTTTTAAAAATGGATATGCAAGCTTGAAACATGTTAAAGATGCAAATGACCTATGGATCCAAAGCTTTTAAAGAGAATAACAAACACTCATTAAATTATCAATGAACGTGCGGTGGGATATTTACCAGAATCAAACTAGCCATTATTTTGCCAGTTCACAAAAAGCTTACCGAACAATCATAGATGATTGTAAAGTGATTTATCATCCGTAACGGGCTATATTTTTGTAAGAAATGACTTACGGATTGGGAGTCAACACTCAGTTAAAAACACCCCCCGCCTCCCCCTTTTCCCGAAGATTGTAAAACCTGAGATATAAAAACTAAAAAGAGCTTAAATTCCCTAAAAATTACAGACACTCATTGGAATTATCTCTCTCTTCATTTGTGCACTGTGCGTCTCCATTTTAGATGTACACTTTTTTCTTAAATCAAAACTTTGAGTTTTCACTCTCCCTTGATCCCGTAAACAAAAAAAGGCAAATAGATCACAGCAAAATGAAAATTTTTGAGTTTATGTATGGAAAAATTTTAAAACAATAACAAATGTAAGTTAAGAAAATTTATTCACACACCAAAAATTAACACAAAACTTTTGTTATCCAAGTTTGGGAAATTCCACTAGTCCAACCCTAATAGCTTGGAATTTTACAAGAAAGTGATTTGTTCCACACGTGTTTTAAAAATGGATATGCAAGCTTGAAACATGTTAAAGATGCAAATGACCTATGGATCCAAAGCTTTTAAAGAGAATAACAAACACTCATTAAATTATCAATGAACGTGCGGTGGGATATTTACCAGAATCAAACTAGCCATTATTTTGCCAGTTCACAAAAAGCTTACCGAACAATCATAGATGATTGTAAAGTGATTTATCATCCGTAACGGGCTATATTTTTGTAAGAAATGACTTACGGATTGGGAGTCAACACTCAGTTGAAAACACCCCGCCTCCCCATTTTCCCGAAGATTGTAAAACCTGAGATATAAAAACTAAAAAAAGCTTAAATTCCCTAAAAATTACAGACACTCATTGGAATTATCTCTCTCTACATTTGTGCACCGTCCATCTCCATTTTAGATGTACACTTTTTTCTTAAATCAAAACTTTGAGTTTTCTCTCTCCCTTCATCCCGTAAACAAAAAAAGGCAAATATATCACAGCAAAATGAAAATTTTTGAGTTTATGTATGGAAACAATAACAAATGTAAGTAAAGAAAACTTATTCACACACCAAAAATTAACACAAAACTTTTGTTATCCAAGTTTGGGAAATTCCACTTGTTCAACCCTAATAGCTCGGAATTTTACAAGAAAGAGATTTGTTCCACACGTGTTTTAAAAATGGATATGCAAGCTTGAAACATGTTAAAGATGCAAATGGCCTATGGATCCAAAGCTTTTAAAGAGAATAACATACGCTCATTAAATTATCTAGTGAACGTGCGGTGGGATATTTACCAGAGTCAAACAAGCCATTATTTTGCCCGTTTGCAAAAAGCTGACCTAACAATCATAGATGATTGTAAAGTGATTTTTCATTCGTAACGGGATGTATTATTGTAAGAAATGACTTACGGGTTGGGAGTCAACACTCAATTAAAAATCCCCCGCCTCCCCCTTTTCCCGACGATTGCAAAACCTGAGAACTAAAAACTGAAAAGACCTCACAATCCTGAAAAATCATAGACACTCTTTGGAATTATATCTCTCCACATTTGTGCATTGTGCATCTCCATTTTAGATGTACACTTTTTTATTAAATCAAAATTTCTAGTTTTTCGTTCTCCCTTCATGCCATAAACAAAAAAAAGGTAAATAGATCACAAAAAAAAATGTAAATTTTAGAGTTTATGTATGGGAAAAAATGTAAGTAATGAAAATTTATTCACACACCACAACTGAACACAAAATTTTGTTATCCAAGTTTGGGAAATTCCACTAGTTCAACCCTAATAGCTTGAAATTTAACAAAAAAGAGAACTCTTCTAGACGTGTTTTAAAATGGATATGCATGCTTGAAACATGTTAAAGTTGAAAATGACCTATGGATCCAAAGCTTTTAATGAGAATAACAAACACTCATTAAATTCAGAAGTGAACGTGCGGCGGGATATTTACCTAACAAGCCATTATTTTGTCCGTTTTCAAAAAGCTGACCTAACAATCATAGATGATTGTAATGTGATTTACCGTGAGTAACGGGCTATATTTTTGTAAGAAATGACATACGGAATGGGAGTCAACAGTCAGTTAAAAACACCACACCTCCTCGTTTTCCCGACGATTGCAAATCCTGAGATACAAAAACTAAAAAGATCTAAATTACAAACACTCATTGGAATTATCTCTCTCTTCATTTGTGCACTGTGCGTCTCCATTTTAGATGTACACTTTTTTCTTAAATCAAAACTTTGAGTTTTCGCTCTCCCTTGATCCCGTAAACAAAAAAAGGCAAATAGATCACAGCAAAATGAAAATTTTTGAGTTTATGTATGGTAAAATTTTAAAACAATAACAAATGTAAGTAAAGAAAATTTATTAACACACCAAAAATTAACACAAAACTTTTGTTATCCAAGTTTGGGAAATTCCACTAGTTCAGCCCTAATAGCTTGGAATTTTACAAGAAAGAGATTTGTTCCACACGTGTTTTAAAAATGGATATGCAAGCTTGAAACATGTTAAAGATGCAAATGACCTATGGATCCAAAGCTTTTAAAGAGAATAACAAACACTCATTAAATTATCAATGAACGTGCGGTGGGATATTTACCAGAATCAAACTAGCCATTATTTTGCCAGTTCACAAAAAGCTTACCGAACAATCATAGATGATTGTAAAGTGATTTATCATCCGTAACGGGCTATATTTTTGTAAGAAATGACTTACGGATTGGGAGTCAACACTCAGTTAAAAACACCCCCCGCCTCCCCCTTTTCCCGAAGATTGTAAAACCTGAGATATAAAAACTAAAAAGAGCTTAAATTCCCTAAAAATTACAGACACTCATTGGAATTATCTCTCTCTTCATTTGTGCACTGTGCGTCTCCATTTTAGATGTACACTTTTTTCTTAAATCAAAACTTTGAGTTTTCACTCTCCCTTGATCCCGTAAACAAAAAAAGGCAAATAGATCACAGCAAAATGAAAATTTTTGAGTTTATGTATGGAAAAATTTTAAAACAATAACAAATGTAAGTTAAGAAAATTTATTCACACACCAAAAATTAACACAAAACTTTTGTTATCCAAGTTTGGGAAATTCCACTAGTCCAACCCTAATAGCTTGGAATTTTACAAGAAAGTGATTTGTTCCACACGTGTTTTAAAAATGGATATGCAAGCTTGAAACATGTTAAAGATGCAAATGACCTATGGATCCAAAGCTTTTAAAGAGAATAACAAACACTCATTAAATTATCAATGAACGTGCGGTGGGATATTTACCAGAATCAAACTAGCCATTATTTTGCCAGTTCACAAAAAGCTTACCGAACAATCATAGATGATTGTAAAGTGATTTATCATCCGTAACGGGCTATATTTTTGTAAGAAATGACTTACGGATTGGGAGTCAACACTCAGTTGAAAACACCCCGCCTCCCCATTTTCCCGAAGATTGTAAAACCTGAGATATAAAAACTAAAAAAAGCTTAAATTCCCTAAAAATTACAGACACTCATTGGAATTATCTCTCTCTACATTTGTGCACCGTCCATCTCCATTTTAGATGTACACTTTTTTCTTAAATCAAAACTTTGAGTTTTCTCTCTCCCTTCATCCCGTAAACAAAAAAAGGCAAATATATCACAGCAAAATGAAAATTTTTGAGTTTATGTATGGAAACAATAACAAATGTAAGTAAAGAAAACTTATTCACACACCAAAAATTAACACAAAACTTTTGTTATCCAAGTTTGGGAAATTCCACTTGTTCAACCCTAATAGCTCGGAATTTTACAAGAAAGAGATTTGTTCCACACGTGTTTTAAAAATGGATATGCAAGCTTGAAACATGTTAAAGATGCAAATGGCCTATGGATCCAAAGCTTTTAAAGAGAATAACATACGCTCATTAAATTATCTAGTGAACGTGCGGTGGGATATTTACCAGAGTCAAACAAGCCATTATTTTGCCCGTTTGCAAAAAGCTGACCTAACAATCATAGATGATTGTAAAGTGATTTTTCATTCGTAACGGGATGTATTATTGTAAGAAATGACTTACGGGTTGGGAGTCAACACTCAATTAAAAATCCCCCGCCTCCCCCTTTTCCCGACGATTGCAAAACCTGAGAACTAAAAACTGAAAAGACCTCACAATCCTGAAAAATCATAGACACTCTTTGGAATTATATCTCTCCACATTTGTGCATTGTGCATCTCCATTTTAGATGTACACTTTTTTATTAAATCAAAATTTCTAGTTTTTCGTTCTCCCTTCATGCCATAAACAAAAAAAAGGTAAATAGATCACAAAAAAAAATGTAAATTTTAGAGTTTATGTATGGGAAAAAATGTAAGTAATGAAAATTTATTCACACACCACAACTGAACACAAAATTTTGTTATCCAAGTTTGGGAAATTCCACTAGTTCAACCCTAATAGCTTGAAATTTAACAAAAAAGAGAACTCTTCTAGACGTGTTTTAAAATGGATATGCATGCTTGAAACATGTTAAAGTTGAAAATGACCTATGGATCCAAAGCTTTTAATGAGAATAACAAACACTCATTAAATTCAGAAGTGAACGTGCGGCGGGATATTTACCTAACAAGCCATTATTTTGTCCGTTTTCAAAAAGCTGACCTAACAATCATAGATGATTGTAATGTGATTTACCGTGAGTAACGGGCTATATTTTTGTAAGAAATGACATACGGAATGGGAGTCAACAGTCAGTTAAAAACACCACACCTCCTCGTTTTCCCGACGATTGCAAATCCTGAGATACAAAAACTAAAAAGATCTAAATTACAAACACTCATTGGAATTATCTCTCTCTTCATTTGTGCACTGTGCGTCTCCATTTTAGATGTACACTTTTTTCTTAAATCAAAACTTTGAGTTTTCGCTCTCCCTTGATCCCGTAAACAAAAAAAGGCAAATAGATCACAGCAAAATGAAAATTTTTGAGTTTATGTATGGTAAAATTTTAAAACAATAACAAATGTAAGTAAAGAAAATTTATTAACACACCAAAAATTAACACAAAACTTTTGTTATCCAAGTTTGGGAAATTCCACTAGTTCAGCCCTAATAGCTTGGAATTTTACAAGAAAGAGATTTGTTCCACACGTGTTTTAAAAATGGATATGCAAGCTTGAAACATGTTAAAGATGCAAATGACCTATGGATCCAAAGCTTTTAAAGAGAATAACAAACACTCATTAAATTATCAATGAACGTGCGGTGGGATATTTACCAGAATCAAACTAGCCATTATTTTGCCAGTTCACAAAAAGCTTACCGAACAATCATAGATGATTGTAAAGTGATTTATCATCCGTAACGGGCTATATTTTTGTAAGAAATGACTTACGGATTGGGAGTCAACACTCAGTTAAAAACACCCCCCGCCTCCCCCTTTTCCCGAAGATTGTAAAACCTGAGATATAAAAACTAAAAAGAGCTTAAATTCCCTAAAAATTACAGACACTCATTGGAATTATCTCTCTCTTCATTTGTGCACTGTGCGTCTCCATTTTAGATGTACACTTTTTTCTTAAATCAAAACTTTGAGTTTTCACTCTCCCTTGATCCCGTAAACAAAAAAAGGCAAATAGATCACAGCAAAATGAAAATTTTTGAGTTTATGTATGGAAAAATTTTAAAACAATAACAAATGTAAGTTAAGAAAATTTATTCACACACCAAAAATTAACACAAAACTTTTGTTATCCAAGTTTGGGAAATTCCACTAGTCCAACCCTAATAGCTTGGAATTTTACAAGAAAGTGATTTGTTCCACACGTGTTTTAAAAATGGATATGCAAGCTTGAAACATGTTAAAGATGCAAATGACCTATGGATCCAAAGCTTTTAAAGAGAATAACAAACACTCATTAAATTATCAATGAACGTGCGGTGGGATATTTACCAGAATCAAACTAGCCATTATTTTGCCAGTTCACAAAAAGCTTACCGAACAATCATAGATGATTGTAAAGTGATTTATCATCCGTAACGGGCTATATTTTTGTAAGAAATGACTTACGGATTGGGAGTCAACACTCAGTTGAAAACACCCCGCCTCCCCATTTTCCCGAAGATTGTAAAACCTGAGATATAAAAACTAAAAAAAGCTTAAATTCCCTAAAAATTACAGACACTCATTGGAATTATCTCTCTCTACATTTGTGCACCGTCCATCTCCATTTTAGATGTACACTTTTTTCTTAAATCAAAACTTTGAGTTTTCTCTCTCCCTTCATCCCGTAAACAAAAAAAGGCAAATATATCACAGCAAAATGAAAATTTTTGAGTTTATGTATGGAAACAATAACAAATGTAAGTAAAGAAAACTTATTCACACACCAAAAATTAACACAAAACTTTTGTTATCCAAGTTTGGGAAATTCCACTTGTTCAACCCTAATAGCTCGGAATTTTACAAGAAAGAGATTTGTTCCACACGTGTTTTAAAAATGGATATGCATGCTTGAAACATGTTAAAGATGCAAATGGCCTATGGATCCAAAGCTTTTAAAGAGAATAACATACGCTCATTAAATTATCTAGTGAACGTGCGGTGGGATATTTACCAGAGTCAAACAAGCCATTATTTTGCCCGTTTGCAAAAAGCTGACCTAACAATCATAGATGATTGTAAAGTGATTTTTCATTCGTAACGGGATGTATTATTGTAAGAAATGACTTACGGGTTGGGAGTCAACACTCAATTAAAAATCCCCCGCCTCCCCCTTTTCCCGACGATTGCAAAACCTGAGAACTAAAAACTGAAAAGACCTCACAATCCTGAAAAATCATAGACACTCTTTGGAATTATATCTCTCCACATTTGTGCATTGTGCATCTCCATTTTAGATGTACACTTTTTTATTAAATCAAAATTTCTAGTTTTTCGTTCTCCCTTCATGCCATAAACAAAAAAAAGGTAAATAGATCACAAAAAAAAATGTAAATTTTAGAGTTTATGTATGGGAAAAAATGTAAGTAATGAAAATTTATTCACACACCACAACTGAACACAAAATTTTGTTATCCAAGTTTGGGAAATTCCACTAGTTCAACCCTAATAGCTTGAAATTTAACAAAAAAGAGAACTCTTCTAGACGTGTTTTAAAATGGATATGCATGCTTGAAACATGTTAAAGTTGAAAATGACCTATGGATCCAAAGCTTTTAATGAGAATAACAAACACTCATTAAATTCAGAAGTGAACGTGCGGCGGGATATTTACCTAACAAGCCATTATTTTGTCCGTTTTCAAAAAGCTGACCTAACAATCATAGATGATTGTAATGTGATTTACCGTGAGTAACGGGCTATATTTTTGTAAGAAATGACATACGGAATGGGAGTCAACAGTCAGTTAAAAACACCACACCTCCTCGTTTTCCCGACGATTGCAAATCCTGAGATACAAAAACTAAAAAGATCTAAATTACAAACACTCATTGGAATTATCTCTCTCTTCATTTGTGCACTGTGCGTCTCCATTTTAGATGTACACTTTTTTCTTAAATCAAAACTTTGAGTTTTCGCTCTCCCTTGATCCCGTAAACAAAAAAAGGCAAATAGATCACAGCAAAATGAAAATTTTTGAGTTTATGTATGGTAAAATTTTAAAACAATAACAAATGTAAGTAAAGAAAATTTATTAACACACCAAAAATTAACACAAAACTTTTGTTATCCAAGTTTGGGAAATTCCACTAGTTCAGCCCTAATAGCTTGGAATTTTACAAGAAAGAGATTTGTTCCACACGTGTTTTAAAAATGGATATGCAAGCTTGAAACATGTTAAAGATGCAAATGACCTATGGATCCAAAGCTTTTAAAGAGAATAACAAACACTCATTAAATTATCAATGAACGTGCGGTGGGATATTTACCAGAATCAAACTAGCCATTATTTTGCCAGTTCACAAAAAGCTTACCGAACAATCATAGATGATTGTAAAGTGATTTATCATCCGTAACGGGCTATATTTTTGTAAGAAATGACTTACGGATTGGGAGTCAACACTCAGTTAAAAACACCCCCCGCCTCCCCCTTTTCCCGAAGATTGTAAAACCTGAGATATAAAAACTAAAAAGAGCTTAAATTCCCTAAAAATTACAGACACTCATTGGAATTATCTCTCTCTTCATTTGTGCACTGTGCGTCTCCATTTTAGATGTACACTTTTTTCTTAAATCAAAACTTTGAGTTTTCACTCTCCCTTGATCCCGTAAACAAAAAAAGGCAAATAGATCACAGCAAAATGAAAATTTTTGAGTTTATGTATGGAAAAATTTTAAAACAATAACAAATGTAAGTTAAGAAAATTTATTCACACACCAAAAATTAACACAAAACTTTTGTTATCCAAGTTTGGGAAATTCCACTAGTCCAACCCTAATAGCTTGGAATTTTACAAGAAAGTGATTTGTTCCACACGTGTTTTAAAAATGGATATGCAAGCTTGAAACATGTTAAAGATGCAAATGACCTATGGATCCAAAGCTTTTAAAGAGAATAACAAACACTCATTAAATTATCAATGAACGTGCGGTGGGATATTTACCAGAATCAAACTAGCCATTATTTTGCCAGTTCACAAAAAGCTTACCGAACAATCATAGATGATTGTAAAGTGATTTATCATCCGTAACGGGCTATATTTTTGTAAGAAATGACTTACGGATTGGGAGTCAACACTCAGTTGAAAACACCCCGCCTCCCCATTTTCCCGAAGATTGTAAAACCTGAGATATAAAAACTAAAAAAAGCTTAAATTCCCTAAAAATTACAGACACTCATTGGAATTATCTCTCTCTACATTTGTGCACCGTCCATCTCCATTTTAGATGTACACTTTTTTCTTAAATCAAAACTTTGAGTTTTCTCTCTCCCTTCATCCCGTAAACAAAAAAAGGCAAATATATCACAGCAAAATGAAAATTTTTGAGTTTATGTATGGAAACAATAACAAATGTAAGTAAAGAAAACTTATTCACACACCAAAAATTAACACAAAACTTTTGTTATCCAAGTTTGGGAAATTCCACTTGTTCAACCCTAATAGCTCGGAATTTTACAAGAAAGAGATTTGTTCCACACGTGTTTTAAAAATGGATATGCATGCTTGAAACATGTTAAAGATGCAAATGGCCTATGGATCCAAAGCTTTTAAAGAGAATAACATACGCTCATTAAATTATCTAGTGAACGTGCGGTGGGATATTTACCAGAGTCAAACAAGCCATTATTTTGCCCGTTTGCAAAAAGCTGACCTAACAATCATAGATGATTGTAAAGTGATTTTTCATTCGTAACGGGATGTATTATTGTAAGAAATGACTTACGGGTTGGGAGTCAACACTCAATTAAAAATCCCCCGCCTCCCCCTTTTCCCGACGATTGCAAAACCTGAGAACTAAAAACTGAAAAGACCTCACAATCCTGAAAAATCATAGACACTCTTTGGAATTATATCTCTCCACATTTGTGCATTGTGCATCTCCATTTTAGATGTACACTTTTTTATTAAATCAAAATTTCTAGTTTTTCGTTCTCCCTTCATGCCATAAACAAAAAAAAGGTAAATAGATCACAAAAAAAAATGTAAATTTTAGAGTTTATGTATGGGAAAAAATGTAAGTAATGAAAATTTATTCACACACCACAACTGAACACAAAATT
This sequence comes from Aristolochia californica, assembly GCF_029961685.1. Taxonomy (NCBI): domain Eukaryota; kingdom Viridiplantae; phylum Streptophyta; class Magnoliopsida; order Piperales; family Aristolochiaceae; genus Aristolochia; species Aristolochia californica. Next base: position 124,472 of record NW_027182253.1, read on the forward strand.
TTGTTATCCAAGTTTGGGAAATTCCACTAGTTCAACCCTAATAGCTTGAAATTTAACAAAAAAGAGAACTCTTCTAGACGTGTTTTAAAATGGATATGCATGCTTGAAACATGTTAAAGTTGAAAATGACCTATGGATCCAAAGCTTTTAATGAGAATAACAAACACTCATTAAATTCAGAAGTGAACGTGCGGCGGGATATTTACCTAACAAGCCATTATTTTGTCCGTTTTCAAAAAGCTGACCTAACAATCATAGATGATTGTAATGTGATTTACCGTGAGTAACGGGCTATATTTTTGTAAGAAATGACATACGGAATGGGAGTCAACAGTCAGTTAAAAACACCACACCTCCTCGTTTTCCCGACGATTGCAAATCCTGAGATACAAAAACTAAAAAGATCTAAATTACAAACACTCATTGGAATTATCTCTCTCTTCATTTGTGCACTGTGCGTCTCCATTTTAGATGTACACTTTTTTCTTAAATCAAAACTTTGAGTTTTCGCTCTCCCTTGATCCCGTAAACAAAAAAAGGCAAATAGATCACAGCAAAATGAAAATTTTTGAGTTTATGTATGGTAAAATTTTAAAACAATAACAAATGTAAGTAAAGAAAATTTATTAACACACCAAAAATTAACACAAAACTTTTGTTATCCAAGTTTGGGAAATTCCACTAGTTCAGCCCTAATAGCTTGGAATTTTACAAGAAAGAGATTTGTTCCACACGTGTTTTAAAAATGGATATGCAAGCTTGAAACATGTTAAAGATGCAAATGACCTATGGATCCAAAGCTTTTAAAGAGAATAACAAACACTCATTAAATTATCAATGAACGTGCGGTGGGATATTTACCAGAATCAAACTAGCCATTATTTTGCCAGTTCACAAAAAGCTTACCGAACAATCATAGATGATTGTAAAGTGATTTATCATCCGTAACGGGCTATATTTTTGTAAGAAATGACTTACGGATTGGGAGTCAACACTCAGTTAAAAACACCCCCCGCCTCCCCCTTTTCCCGAAGATTGTAAAACCTGAGATATAAAAACTAAAAAGAGCTTAAATTCCCTAAAAATTACAGACACTCATTGGAATTATCTCTCTCTTCATTTGTGCACTGTGCGTCTCCATTTTAGATGTACACTTTTTTCTTAAATCAAAACTTTGAGTTTTCACTCTCCCTTGATCCCGTAAACAAAAAAAGGCAAATAGATCACAGCAAAATGAAAATTTTTGAGTTTATGTATGGAAAAATTTTAAAACAATAACAAATGTAAGTTAAGAAAATTTATTCACACACCAAAAATTAACACAAAACTTTTGTTATCCAAGTTTGGGAAATTCCACTAGTCCAACCCTAATAGCTTGGAATTTTACAAGAAAGTGATTTGTTCCACACGTGTTTTAAAAATGGATATGCAAGCTTGAAACATGTTAAAGATGCAAATGACCTATGGATCCAAAGCTTTTAAAGAGAATAACAAACACTCATTAAATTATCAATGAACGTGCGGTGGGATATTTACCAGAATCAAACTAGCCATTATTTTGCCAGTTCACAAAAAGCTTACCGAACAATCATAGATGATTGTAAAGTGATTTATCATCCGTAACGGGCTATATTTTTGTAAGAAATGACTTACGGATTGGGAGTCAACACTCAGTTGAAAACACCCCGCCTCCCCATTTTCCCGAAGATTGTAAAACCTGAGATATAAAAACTAAAAAAAGCTTAAATTCCCTAAAAATTACAGACACTCATTGGAATTATCTCTCTCTACATTTGTGCACCGTCCATCTCCATTTTAGATGTACACTTTTTTCTTAAATCAAAACTTTGAGTTTTCTCTCTCCCTTCATCCCGTAAACAAAAAAAGGCAAATATATCACAGCAAAATGAAAATTTTTGAGTTTATGTATGGAAACAATAACAAATGTAAGTAAAGAAAACTTATTCACACACCAAAAATTAACACAAAACTTTTGTTATCCAAGTTTGGGAAATTCCACTTGTTCAACCCTAATAGCTCGGAATTTTACAAGAAAGAGATTTGTTCCACACGTGTTTTAAAAATGGATATGCATGCTTGAAACATGTTAAAGATGCAAATGGCCTATGGATCCAAAGCTTTTAAAGAGAATAACATACGCTCATTAAATTATCTAGTGAACGTGCGGTGGGATATTTACCAGAGTCAAACAAGCCATTATTTTGCCCGTTTGCAAAAAGCTGACCTAACAATCATAGATGATTGTAAAGTGATTTTTCATTCGTAACGGGATGTATTATTGTAAGAAATGACTTACGGGTTGGGAGTCAACACTCAATTAAAAATCCCCCGCCTCCCCCTTTTCCCGACGATTGCAAAACCTGAGAACTAAAAACTGAAAAGACCTCACAATCCTGAAAAATCATAGACACTCTTTGGAATTATATCTCTCCACATTTGTGCATTGTGCATCTCCATTTTAGATGTACACTTTTTTATTAAATCAAAATTTCTAGTTTTTCGTTCTCCCTTCATGCCATAAACAAAAAAAAGGTAAATAGATCACAAAAAAAAATGTAAATTTTAGAGTTTATGTATGGGAAAAAATGTAAGTAATGAAAATTTATTCACACACCACAACTGAACACAAAATTTTGTTATCCAAGTTTGGGAAATTCCACTAGTTCAACCCTAATAGCTTGAAATTTAACAAAAAAGAGAACTCTTCTAGACGTGTTTTAAAATGGATATGCATGCTTGAAACATGTTAAAGTTGAAAATGACCTATGGATCCAAAGCTTTTAATGAGAATAACAAACACTCATTAAATTCAGAAGTGAACGTGCGGCGGGATATTTACCTAACAAGCCATTATTTTGTCCGTTTTCAAAAAGCTGACCTAACAATCATAGATGATTGTAATGTGATTTACCGTGAGTAACGGGCTATATTTTTGTAAGAAATGACATACGGAATGGGAGTCAACAGTCAGTTAAAAACACCACACCTCCTCGTTTTCCCGACGATTGCAAATCCTGAGATACAAAAACTAAAAAGATCTAAATTACAAACACTCATTGGAATTATCTCTCTCTTCATTTGTGCACTGTGCGTCTCCATTTTAGATGTACACTTTTTTCTTAAATCAAAACTTTGAGTTTTCGCTCTCCCTTGATCCCGTAAACAAAAAAAGGCAAATAGATCACAGCAAAATGAAAATTTTTGAGTTTATGTATGGTAAAATTTTAAAACAATAACAAATGTAAGTAAAGAAAATTTATTAACACACCAAAAATTAACACAAAACTTTTGTTATCCAAGTTTGGGAAATTCCACTAGTTCAGCCCTAATAGCTTGGAATTTTACAAGAAAGAGATTTGTTCCACACGTGTTTTAAAAATGGATATGCAAGCTTGAAACATGTTAAAGATGCAAATGACCTATGGATCCAAAGCTTTTAAAGAGAATAACAAACACTCATTAAATTATCAATGAACGTGCGGTGGGATATTTACCAGAATCAAACTAGCCATTATTTTGCCAGTTCACAAAAAGCTTACCGAACAATCATAGATGATTGTAAAGTGATTTATCATCCGTAACGGGCTATATTTTTGTAAGAAATGACTTACGGATTGGGAGTCAACACTCAGTTAAAAACACCCCCCGCCTCCCCCTTTTCCCGAAGATTGTAAAACCTGAGATATAAAAACTAAAAAGAGCTTAAATTCCCTAAAAATTACAGACACTCATTGGAATTATCTCTCTCTTCATTTGTGCACTGTGCGTCTCCATTTTAGATGTACACTTTTTTCTTAAATCAAAACTTTGAGTTTTCACTCTCCCTTGATCCCGTAAACAAAAAAAGGCAAATAGATCACAGCAAAATGAAAATTTTTGAGTTTATGTATGGAAAAATTTTAAAACAATAACAAATGTAAGTTAAGAAAATTTATTCACACACCAAAAATTAACACAAAACTTTTGTTATCCAAGTTTGGGAAATTCCACTAGTCCAACCCTAATAGCTTGGAATTTTACAAGAAAGTGATTTGTTCCACACGTGTTTTAAAAATGGATATGCAAGCTTGAAACATGTTAAAGATGCAAATGACCTATGGATCCAAAGCTTTTAAAGAGAATAACAAACACTCATTAAATTATCAATGAACGTGCGGTGGGATATTTACCAGAATCAAACTAGCCATTATTTTGCCAGTTCACAAAAAGCTTACCGAACAATCATAGATGATTGTAAAGTGATTTATCATCCGTAACGGGCTATATTTTTGTAAGAAATGACTTACGGATTGGGAGTCAACACTCAGTTGAAAACACCCCGCCTCCCCATTTTCCCGAAGATTGTAAAACCTGAGATATAAAAACTAAAAAAAGCTTAAATTCCCTAAAAATTACAGACACTCATTGGAATTATCTCTCTCTACATTTGTGCACCGTCCATCTCCATTTTAGATGTACACTTTTTTCTTAAATCAAAACTTTGAGTTTTCTCTCTCCCTTCATCCCGTAAACAAAAAAAGGCAAATATATCACAGCAAAATGAAAATTTTTGAGTTTATGTATGGAAACAATAACAAATGTAAGTAAAGAAAACTTATTCACACACCAAAAATTAACACAAAACTTTTGTTATCCAAGTTTGGGAAATTCCACTTGTTCAACCCTAATAGCTCGGAATTTTACAAGAAAGAGATTTGTTCCACACGTGTTTTAAAAATGGATATGCATGCTTGAAACATGTTAAAGATGCAAATGGCCTATGGATCCAAAGCTTTTAAAGAGAATAACATACGCTCATTAAATTATCTAGTGAACGTGCGGTGGGATATTTACCAGAGTCAAACAAGCCATTATTTTGCCCGTTTGCAAAAAGCTGACCTAACAATCATAGATGATTGTAAAGTGATTTTTCATTCGTAACGGGATGTATTATTGTAAGAAATGACTTACGGGTTGGGAGTCAACACTCAATTAAAAATCCCCCGCCTCCCCCTTTTCCCGACGATTGCAAAACCTGAGAACTAAAAACTGAAAAGACCTCACAATCCTGAAAAATCATAGACACTCTTTGGAATTATATCTCTCCACATTTGTGCATTGTGCATCTCCATTTTAGATGTACACTTTTTTATTAAATCAAAATTTCTAGTTTTTCGTTCTCCCTTCATGCCATAAACAAAAAAAAGGTAAATAGATCACAAAAAAAAATGTAAATTTTAGAGTTTATGTATGGGAAAAAATGTAAGTAATGAAAATTTATTCACACACCACAACTGAACACAAAATTTTGTTATCCAAGTTTGGGAAATTCCACTAGTTCAACCCTAATAGCTTGAAATTTAACAAAAAAGAGAACTCTTCTAGACGTGTTTTAAAATGGATATGCATGCTTGAAACATGTTAAAGTTGAAAATGACCTATGGATCCAAAGCTTTTAATGAGAATAACAAACACTCATTAAATTCAGAAGTGAACGTGCGGCGGGATATTTACCTAACAAGCCATTATTTTGTCCGTTTTCAAAAAGCTGACCTAACAATCATAGATGATTGTAATGTGATTTATCGTGAGTAACGGGCTATATTTTTGTAAGAAATGACATACGGAATGGGAGTCAACAGTCAGTTAAAAACACCACACCTCCTCGTTTTCCCGACGATTGCAAATCCTGAGATACAAAAACTAAAAAGATCTAAATTACAAACACTCATTGGAATTATCTCTCTCTTCATTTGTGCACTGTGCGTCTCCATTTTAGATGTACACTTTTTTCTTAAATCAAAACTTTGAGTTTTCGCTCTCCCTTGATCCCGTAAACAAAAAAAGGCAAATAGATCACAGCAAAATGAAAATTTTTGAGTTTATGTATGGTAAAATTTTAAAACAATAACAAATGTAAGTAAAGAAAATTTATTAACACACCAAAAATTAACACAAAACTTTTGTTATCCAAGTTTGGGAAATTCCACTAGTTCAGCCCTAATAGCTTGGAATTTTACAAGAAAGAGATTTGTTCCACACGTGTTTTAAAAATGGATATGCAAGCTTGAAACATGTTAAAGATGCAAATGACCTATGGATCCAAAGCTTTTAAAGAGAATAACAAACACTCATTAAATTATCAATGAACGTGCGGTGGGATATTTACCAGAATCAAACTAGCCATTATTTTGCCAGTTCACAAAAAGCTTACCGAACAATCATAGATGATTGTAAAGTGATTTATCATCCGTAACGGGCTATATTTTTGTAAGAAATGACTTACGGATTGGGAGTCAACACTCAGTTAAAAACACCCCCCGCCTCCCCCTTTTCCCGAAGATTGTAAAACCTGAGATATAAAAACTAAAAAGAGCTTAAATTCCCTAAAAATTACAGACACTCATTGGAATTATCTCTCTCTTCATTTGTGCACTGTGCGTCTCCATTTTAGATGTACACTTTTTTCTTAAATCAAAACTTTGAGTTTTCACTCTCCCTTGATCCCGTAAACAAAAAAAGGCAAATAGATCACAGCAAAATGAAAATTTTTGAGTTTATGTATGGAAAAATTTTAAAACAATAACAAATGTAAGTTAAGAAAATTTATTCACACACCAAAAATTAACACAAAACTTTTGTTATCCAAGTTTGGGAAATTCCACTAGTCCAACCCTAATAGCTTGGAATTTTACAAGAAAGTGATTTGTTCCACACGTGTTTTAAAAATGGATATGCAAGCTTGAAACATGTTAAAGATGCAAATGACCTATGGATCCAAAGCTTTTAAAGAGAATAACAAACACTCATTAAATTATCAATGAACGTGCGGTGGGATATTTACCAGAATCAAACTAGCCATTATTTTGCCAGTTCACAAAAAGCTTACCGAACAATCATAGATGATTGTAAAGTGATTTATCATCCGTAACGGGCTATATTTTTGTAAGAAATGACTTACGGATTGGGAGTCAACACTCAGTTGAAAACACCCCGCCTCCCCATTTTCCCGAAGATTGTAAAACCTGAGATATAAAAACTAAAAAAAGCTTAAATTCCCTAAAAATTACAGACACTCATTGGAATTATCTCTCTCTACATTTGTGCACCGTCCATCTCCATTTTAGATGTACACTTTTTTCTTAAATCAAAACTTTGAGTTTTCTCTCTCCCTTCATCCCGTAAACAAAAAAAGGCAAATATATCACAGCAAAATGAAAATTTTTGAGTTTATGTATGGAAACAATAACAAATGTAAGTAAAGAAAACTTATTCACACACCAAAAATTAACACAAAACTTTTGTTATCCAAGTTTGGGAAATTCCACTTGTTCAACCCTAATAGCTCGGAATTTTACAAGAAAGAGATTTGTTCCACACGTGTTTTAAAAATGGATATGCAAGCTTGAAACATGTTAAAGATGCAAATGGCCTATGGATCCAAAGCTTTTAAAGAGAATAACATACGCTCATTAAATTATCTAGTGAACGTGCGGTGGGATATTTACCAGAGTCAAACAAGCCATTATTTTGCCCGTTTGCAAAAAGCTGACCTAACAATCATAGATGATTGTAAAGTGATTTTTCATTCGTAACGGGATGTATTATTGTAAGAAATGACTTACGGGTTGGGAGTCAACACTCAATTAAAAATCCCCCGCCTCCCCCTTTTCCCGACGATTGCAAAACCTGAGAACTAAAAACTGAAAAGACCTCACAATCCTGAAAAATCATAGACACTCTTTGGAATTATATCTCTCCACATTTGTGCATTGTGCATCTCCATTTTAGATGTACACTTTTTTATTAAATCAAAATTTCTAGTTTTTCGTTCTCCCTTCATGCCATAAACAAAAAAAAGGTAAATAGATCACAAAAAAAAATGTAAATTTTAGAGTTTATGTATGGGAAAAAATGTAAGTAATGAAAATTTATTCACACACCACAACTGAACACAAAATTTTGTTATCCAAGTTTGGGAAATTCCACTAGTTCAACCCTAATAGCTTGAAATTTAACAAAAAAGAGAACTCTTCTAGACGTGTTTTAAAATGGATATGCATGCTTGAAACATGTTAAAGTTGAAAATGACCTATGGATCCAAAGCTTTTAATGAGAATAACAAACACTCATTAAATTCAGAAGTGAACGTGCGGCGGGATATTTACCTAACAAGCCATTATTTTGTCCGTTTTCAAAAAGCTGACCTAACAATCATAGATGATTGTAATGTGATTTATCGTGAGTAACGGGCTATATTTTTGTAAGAAATGACATACGGAATGGGAGTCAACAGTCAGTTAAAAACACCACACCTCCTCGTTTTCCCGACGATTGCAAATCCTGAGATACAAAAACTAAAAAGATCTAAATTACAAACACTCATTGGAATTATCTCTCTCTTCATTTGTGCACTGTGCGTCTCCATTTTAGATGTACACTTTTTTCTTAAATCAAAACTTTGAGTTTTCGCTCTCCCTTGATCCCGTAAACAAAAAAAGGCAAATAGATCACAGCAAAATGAAAATTTTTGAGTTTATGTATGGTAAAATTTTAAAACAATAACAAATGTAAGTAAAGAAAATTTATTAACACACCAAAAATTAACACAAAACTTTTGTTATCCAAGTTTGGGAAATTCCACTAGTTCAGCCCTAATAGCTTGGAATTTTACAAGAAAGAGATTTGTTCCACACGTGTTTTAAAAATGGATATGCAAGCTTGAAACATGTTAAAGATGCAAATGACCTATGGATCCAAAGCTTTTAAAGAGAATAACAAACACTCATTAAATTATCAATGAACGTGCGGTGGGATATTTACCAGAATCAAACTAGCCATTATTTTGCCAGTTCACAAAAAGCTTACCGAACAATCATAGATGATTGTAAAGTGATTTATCATCCGTAACGGGCTATATTTTTGTAAGAAATGACTTACGGATTGGGAGTCAACACTCAGTTAAAAACACCCCCCGCCTCCCCCTTTTCCCGAAGATTGTAAAACCTGAGATATAAAAACTAAAAAGAGCTTAAATTCCCTAAAAATTACAGACACTCATTGGAATTATCTCTCTCTTCATTTGTGCACTGTGCGTCTCCATTTTAGATGTACACTTTTTTCTTAAATCAAAACTTTGAGTTTTCACTCTCCCTTGATCCCGTAAACAAAAAAAGGCAAATAGATCACAGCAAAATGAAAATTTTTGAGTTTATGTATGGAAAAATTTTAAAACAATAACAAATGTAAGTTAAGAAAATTTATTCACACACCAAAAATTAACACAAAACTTTTGTTATCCAAGTTTGGGAAATTCCACTAGTCCAACCCTAATAGCTTGGAATTTTACAAGAAAGTGATTTGTTCCACACGTGTTTTAAAAATGGATATGCAAGCTTGAAACATGTTAAAGATGCAAATGACCTATGGATCCAAAGCTTTTAAAGAGAATAACAAACACTCATTAAATTATCAATGAACGTGCGGTGGGATATTTACCAGAATCAAACTAGCCATTATTTTGCCAGTTCACAAAAAGCTTACCGAACAATCATAGATGATTGTAAAGTGATTTATCATCCGTAACGGGCTATATTTTTGTAAGAAATGACTTACGGATTGGGAGTCAACACTCAGTTGAAAACACCCCGCCTCCCCATTTTCCCGAAGATTGTAAAACCTGAGATATAAAAACTAAAAAAAGCTTAAATTCCCTAAAAATTACAGACACTCATTGGAATTATCTCTCTCTACATTTGTGCACCGTCCATCTCCATTTTAGATGTACACTTTTTTCTTAAATCAAAACTTTGAGTTTTCTCTCTCCCTTCATCCCGTAAACAAAAAAAGGCAAATATATCACAGCAAAATGAAAATTTTTGAGTTTATGTATGGAAACAATAACAAATGTAAGTAAAGAAAACTTATTCACACACCAAAAATTAACACAAAACTTTTGTTATCCAAGTTTGGGAAATTCCACTTGTTCAACCCTAATAGCTCGGAATTTTACAAGAAAGAGATTTGTTCCACACGTGTTTTAAAAATGGATATGCAAGCTTGAAACATGTTAAAGATGCAAATGGCCTATGGATCCAAAGCTTTTAAAGAGAATAACATACGCTCATTAAATTATCTAGTGAACGTGCGGTGGGATATTTACCAGAGTCAAACAAGCCATTATTTTGCCCGTTTGCAAAAAGCTGACCTAACAATCATAGATGATTGTAAAGTGATTTTTCATTCGTAACGGGATGTATTATTGTAAGAAATGACTTACGGGTTGGGAGTCAACACTCAATTAAAAATCCCCCGCCTCCCCCTTTTCCCGACGATTGCAAAACCTGAGAACTAAAAACTGAAAAGACCTCACAATCCTGAAAAATCATAGACACTCTTTGGAATTATATCTCTCCACATTTGTGCATTGTGCATCTCCATTTTAGATGTACACTTTTTTATTAAATCAAAATTTCTAGTTTTTCGTTCTCCCTTCATGCCATAAACAAAAAAAAGGTAAATAGATCACAAAAAAAAATGTAAATTTTAGAGTTTATGTATGGGAAAAAATGTAAGTAATGAAAATTTATTCACACACCACAACTGAACACAAAATTTTGTTATCCAAGTTTGGGAAATTCCACTAGTTCAACCCTAATAGCTTGAAATTTAACAAAAAAGAGAACTCTTCTAGACGTGTTTTAAAATGGATATGCATGCTTGAAACATGTTAAAGTTGAAAATGACCTATGGATCCAAAGCTTTTAATGAGAATAACAAACACTCATTAAATTCAGAAGTGAACGTGCGGCGGGATATTTACCTAACAAGCCATTATTTTGTCCGTTTTCAAAAAGCTGACCTAACAATCATAGATGATTGTAATGTGATTTACCGTGAGTAACGGGCTATATTTTTGTAAGAAATGACATACGGAATGGGAGTCAACAGTCAGTTAAAAACACCACACCTCCTCGTTTTCCCGACGATTGCAAATCCTGAGATACAAAAACTAAAAAGATCTAAATTACAAACACTCATTGGAATTATCTCTCTCTTCATTTGTGCACTGTGCGTCTCCATTTTAGATGTACACTTTTTTCTTAAATCAAAACTTTGAGTTTTCGCTCTCCCTTGATCCCGTAAACAAAAAAAGGCAAATAGATCACAGCAAAATGAAAATTTTTGAGTTTATGTATGGTAAAATTTTAAAACAATAACAAATGTAAGTAAAGAAAATTTATTAACACACCAAAAATTAACACAAAACTTTTGTTATCCAAGTTTGGGAAATTCCACTAGTTCAGCCCTAATAGCTTGGAATTTTACAAGAAAGAGATTTGTTCCACACGTGTTTTAAAAATGGATATGCAAGCTTGAAACATGTTAAAGATGCAAATG